>NW_027047328.1:0-15674 GCF_025399875.1 Dalotia coriaria
TTTCCCCCCCCCCCCCCCCCCCCCCCCCCCCCCCCCCCCCCCCCCCCCCCCCCCCCCCCCCCCCCCCCCCCCCCCCCCCCCCCCCCCCCCCCCCCCCCCCCCAAAAAAAAAAAAAAAAAAAAAAAAAAAAAAAAAAAAAAAAAAAAAAAAAAAAAAAAAAAAAAAAAAAAAAAAAAAAAAAAAAAAAAAAAAAAAAAAAAAAAAAAAAAAAAAAAAAAAAAAAAAAAAAAAAAAAAAAAAAAAAAAAAAAAAAAAAAAAAAAAAAAAAAAAAAAAAAAAAAAAAAAAAAAAAAAAAAAAAAAAAAAAAAAAAAAAAAAAAAAAAAAAAAAAAAAAAAAAAAAAAAAAAAAAAAAAAAAAAAAAAAAAAAAAAAAAAAAAAAAAAAAAAAAAAAAAAAACTTAAACGGAAAACTCAAAACGTCTGTTTTGCTAAAATAAGCATTTTCAAGCATTTTTGATCGTTGAAATCGTTCAAATAGAGCAATATAAAACGAATAATAAAAAATTCGTCGTTTTATGCTTTTTACGCGTTAAAACGCAGATTAAAATAAAACGTGCTGTTTTGCTAAAATAAGCATTTTCAAGCATTTTTGATCGTTGAAATCGTTTTAATAGAAGCAATATTAATAAAACGAATAATAAAAATTTCGTCGTTTTTATGCTGTTTTACGCGTTAAAACGCAGAATAAAAAAACTCAAAACGATGCTTTTTGCTTTTAAATAAAACATTTTCAAGCATTTAGATCCCTTGAAACGTTCAAATAGAAGCAATATTAAAAAAAAGAATAATAAAAATTCGTCCCTTTTTATGGTTTTAGCGTTAAAACCAGATTAAAGCTCAAAACGTGCTGTTTTTTCTAAAATAAAAACATTTCAAACATTTTTTTGATCGTTGAAATCTTCAATAGAAGCAATATATTAAAAACAATAATAAAAAAATTTTCGTTTTTATCTGTTTTAGCGTTAAAACGCGAATAAAACTCAAAACGTGCTGTTTTGCTAAATAAAACATTTTCAAGCATTTTAGATCGTTGAAATCGTTCAAATGAAGCAATATAATAAAACGAAAAATAAAAAATTGTCGTTTTATGCTGTTTTACGCGTTAAACGCAGATTAACGCTTTTAAAACGTGCTGTTTTGCTAAAATAAACATTTTCAACATTTTAGATCGTTGAAATCGTTCAAATAGACGCAATAAAATAAAAACGAATAAAAATTTCGTCGTTTTTATGCTGTTTTACGCGTTAAAACGCAGATTAAAGCTCAAAACGTGCTGTTTTTCTAAAAAAAAAGCATTTTCAAGCATTTTAGATCGTTGAAATCGCTCAAATAGAGCAATATTAATAAAACGAATAATAAAAATTTCGTCGTTTTATGCTGTTACGGTTAAAACGCAGCATAAAGCTAAAACGATGCTGTTTTGCAAAATAAAACATTTTCAAACATTTTAGATCGTTGAAATCGTTCAAATAGAAACTATTAATAAAACGAATAATCAAATTCGTCGTTTTTTAAAGCTGTTTTACGCGTTAAACGCAGATTAAACTCAAAAAGTTTTTTTTCTAAAATAAGCATTTTCAAAGCATTTTAGATCGTTGAAATCGTTAAAAGACCCAAAATTAATAAAAACGAATAATAAAAATTCGTGTTTTTTTGCTGTTTTCGCGGTTAAAAAGCAGATTAAACTCAAAACGTGCTGTTTTGCTAAAATAAAAAATTTTCAAGCATTTTAGATCGATTGAAATCGCTCAAATAGACGCAATATTAATAAAAACGGAATAATAAAAATTTCGTCGTTTTATACTTTTGTTTTATACGTTAAAACGCGGCATAAAAACTCAAAACGATGCTGTTTTTTGCTAAAATAAGCATTTTCAAGCATTTTTAGATCCCGTTGAAATCGTTTCAGAATGAAACTATCAGTAATAAAAACGAATAATCAAAAATTCGTCGTTTTTATGCCTGTTTTACGCGTTAAAACACAGATTAAAGCTCAAAACGTGTTGTTTTGCTTCAAAATAAAGCATTTTCAAGCATTTTAGATCGTTGAAATCGTTCAAATAAGATAATAAAAATAAAAACGAATAATAAAAATATCGTCGTTTTTTGTATGCTGTTTTTACGCGTTAAAACGCAGACTAAAAAGCTCAAAACATTGGTTGGTTGGACGGGGATCAATATTAATAAAAAGGCGAATAATAAAATTTCACGTCGTTTTTATGCTGTTTACTTGCGTTAAAACGCAGATTTAAAGCTCAAAACATTGCTGTTTTGCTAAAATAAGCATTTTCAAGCATTTTAGATCGTTAGAAATCGTTTAAATAGAAGCAATATTAATAAAAACGAATAATAAAAATTGCGTCGTTTTTTATGCTGTTTACGCGCGTTAAAACGCAGATTATAGCTCAAAACGTGTTGTTTTGCTAAAATAAGCATTTTCAAGCATTTTAGATCGTTAAGAAATCGTTTCGAATAGACGCAATATTAATAAAACGAATAATAAAAATTTCGCCGTTTTTATGCTGTTTTACGCGATCAAAACGCAGATTAAAGCTCAAAACGTGCTGTTTTAGCATAAAATAAAAGCATTTTTCAAGCATTTTAGATCGTAGAAATCGTTCAAATAGAAGCAATATTAATAAAAAGAAAACGAATAATAAAAATTCGTCGTTTTATGCTGTTTACGCGTTTAAACGCAGATTAAAGCTCAAAACGTGCTGTTTTGCTAAAATAAAGCATTTTCAAGAAGCATTTTAGATCGTTGAAATCACGTTCAAATAGAAGCAATATTAATAAAAACAGTAATAAAAAATTCGTCATTTTTATGCTGTTTACGCGTTAAAACGCAGAATGAAACTCAAAACGTGCTGTTTTGCTAAAATAAAGCATTTTTCAGAAGCATTTTAGATCGTTGAAATCGTTCAAATAGAAGCAATATTAATAAAAACGAATAATAAAAATTCGTCGTTTTTATGCTGTTTTACGCGTTAAAGAAACGCAGATTAACGCTCAAAACGTAACATTTTTGCTAAAATAAAGCATTTTCAAGCATTTTAGATCGTTGAAATCGTTCAAATAGACGCAATAAAAATAAAAACGAATAATAAAAATTTCGTCGTTTTATGCTGTTACGCGTTAAAACGCAGATTAAAGCTCAAAACGTGCTGTTTTGCTAAATAAACATTTTCAAAGCATTTAGATCGGTGAAATCGCTCAAATAGACGCAATATTAATAAAAAACGAATAATAAAATTTCGTCGTTTTTATAACTTGTTTTACGCATTAAAACCGCAGAATAAAGCTCAAAACGTGCTGTTTTGCTAAAATAAAGCATTTTCAAGCATTTTAGATCGGTGAAATCCGTTCAAATAGAAGCAATAGTAATAAAAACGAATAATCAAAAAATTCGTCGTTTTTTATGCTGTTTTACGCGTTAAACCCGCAGATTAAAATAAAACGTGTTGTTTGCTAAAATAAAGCATTTTCAAGCATTTTAGATCGTTGAAATCGTTCAGGAAATAGACGCAATATTAATAAAAACAGATAATAAAAATTCGTCGCTTTTTTATGCTGTTTACGCGTTAAAACGCAGATTAAGCTCAAAACGTGCTGTTTTGCCTAAAATAAAACGTTTTTCAAGCATTTTAGATCGTTGAAATCGTTCAAATAGAAGCAATATTAATAAAAACGAATAATAAAATTTCGTCGTTTTTATGCTGTTTTACGCGTTAAAACGCAGAATAAGAAACTCAAAACGTGCTGTTTTGCTAAATAAAAGCATTTTCAAGCATTTTAGATCGTTGAAATCGTTCAAATAGAAGCAATATTAATAAAAACGAATAATAAAAAAAATTCGTCGTTTTATGCTGTTTTACGCGTTAAAAACGCAGATTAAAACTCAAAACGGTATTGCTGTTTTTGCTAAAATAAGCATTTTCAAGCATTTTAGATCGTTGAAATCGTTCAAATAGAAACAATATTGTAAAAACGAATAATAAAATTTCGTCGTTTTATGCTGTTGTTTTACGCGCGTTAAAACGCAGATTAAACTCAAAACGTGCTGTTTTGCTAAAATAAGCATTTTCAAACATTTTTAGATCGTTGAAATCGTTCAAAATAGGCAATATTAATAAAAACGAATAATAAAATTTCGTCGTTTTTATGCTGTTTACGCGTTAAAACGCAGATTAAAGCTCAAAAACGTGCTGTTTTGCTAAAATAAGCATTTTCAAGCATTTTTAGATCGGTGAAATCGTTTAAAATAGGAAGCAATATTAATAAAAAAACGAATAATAAAAAATTTAGCTTCATTTTTATGCTGTTTTACGCCGTTAAAACGCAGATTAAAACTCAAAACGTGCTGTTTTGCTAAAATAAGCATTTTCAAAGCATTTTAGATCGTTGAAATCGTTCAAATAAAACAATATTAATAAAAACGAATAATCAAAATTCGTCGTTTTTATGCTGTTTTACGCGTTAAAACGCAGATTAAAGCTCAAAATGTGTTGTTTTGCTTTAAAATAAGCATTTTCAAAGCATTTTTAGATCGTTGAAATCCCCGTTTCAAATAGACGCAATATTAATAAAACGAATAATAAAAAATTCGTCGATTTTATGCTGTTTTACGCGCGTTAAAACGCAGATTAAAAACTCAAAACGTGCTGTTTTACGCTAAAATAAGCATTTTCAAGCATTTTAGATCGTTGAAATCGTTCAAATAGAAACGAAATATTAATAAAAACGAATAATAAAAATTCGTCGTTTTATGCTGTTTTACGCGTTAAAACGCAGAATAAAAGCTCAAAACGTGCTGTTTTTGCTAAAATAAACATTTTCAAGCATTTTTAGATCGTTGAAATCGTTTCAGAATAGAAGCAATATTAATAAAAACGAATAATAAAAATTCGTCGTTTTATGCTGTTTTACGCGTTAAAACGCGGAATAAAAAGCTCAAAACGTGCTGTTTTGCTTTAAAATAAAGCATTTTCAAGCATTTTAGATCGTTGAAATCGTTCAAATAAAACAATATTAATAAAAACGAATAATAAAAATTCGTCGTTTTTATGCCTGTTTTACGCTTAACGTTAAAACGCAGATTAAAGCGCTCAAAACGTGCTGTTTGCTAAAATAAAACATTTTCAAGCATTTTAGATCGTTGAAATCGTTTCAAATAGAAGCAATATTAATAAAAACGGAGTAATACAAAAATTCGTCGTTTTTATGCTGTTTTACGCGTTAAAACGCAGAATAAAAACTCAAAAACGATGCTGTTTTGCTAAAATAAAGCATTTTCAAAGCATTTTAGATCGTTGAAATCGTTCAAAATAGAAGCAATATTAATAAAAACGAATAATAAAAAATTCGTCGTTTTTATGCTGTTTTACGCGTTAAAACGCAGATTAACGCTCAAAAGCATTGCTGTTTTATAAAATAAACATTTTCAAAGCACATTTTTAGATAATTGAAATCGTTCAAATAGACGCAATAAAATAAAACGAATAATAAAAATTTCGTCGTTTTTATGCTGTTTTACGCGTTAAAACGCAGATTAAAACTCAAAACGCATTTTGCTAAAATAAGCATTTTTCAAGCATTTTTTAAGGTCGTTGATCGCTCAAATAGACGCAATATTAATAAAACGAATAATAAAAATTTCGTCGTTTTTGTGCTGTTTTTACGCGTTAAAACGCAGATTAAAGCTCAAAACGTGTTGTTTTGCTAAAATAAGCATTTCAAGCATTTTAGATCGTTGGGAAATCCTCTACGTTCGGAAATAGACGCAATATTAATAAAAACGAATAATAAAAATTCGTCGTTTTATGCTGTTTTACGCCGTTAAACGCAGATTAAAGCTCAAAACATTGCTGTTTTGCTAAAATAAGCATTTTCAAGCATTTTTAGATCGTTGAAATCGTTCAAATAGAAACAATATTAATAAAAACAGATAATAAAAAGAATTTCGTCGTTTTTATGCTGTTTACGCGTTAAAACGCAGAATAAAGAAACTCAAAACGTGCTGTTTTGCTAAAATAAAGCATTTTACCAGCATTTTTTAGATCGTTGAAATCGTTCAAATAGAAACAATAATAAAACGAATAATAAAAATTCACGTCGTTTTTATGCTGTTTTACGCGTTAAAACGCAGATTAAAAGCTCAAAACTTGCTGTTTTGCTAAAATAAGCATTTTGAAAGCATTTTAGATCGTTGAAATCGTTCAAATAGACGCAATAAAATAAAAAACGAAGATAATAAAATTTCGTCGTTTTATGCTGTTTTACGCGTTAAAACGCAGATTAAAACAAAACGTGCTGTTTTGCTAAAATAAAACATTTTTCAAGCATTTAGATCCGTTGAAATCGTTCAAATAGAAGTAAATATTAATAAAAACGAATAATAAAATTTCGTCGTTTTTATGCTGTTTTACGCGTTAAAACGCAGATTAAAGCAAACGTGCTGTTTTGCTAAAATAAGCATTTTTCAAGCATTTTTAGATCGTTGAAATCGGTTTAAATAGAAACGTATTAATAAAACGAATAATAAAATTTACGTCATTTTATGCTGTTTACGCGTTAAAGCGCGGTAAAGCTCAAAACATTGCTGTTTTGCTAAAATAAGCATTTTCAAACATTTTTAGATCGTTGAAATCGCTCAAATAGACGCAATATTAATAAAAACGAATAATACAAAAATTTTCGTCACGTTTTATGCTGTTTCGCGTTAAAACGCAGAATAAAAACTCCGTACTGTTTTGCTGAAATAAGCATTTTCAAGCATTTTTAGATCGTTGAAATCGTTCAAATAGAGCAATAATGTAAAACGAATATTAAAATTCGTCGTTTTTATGCTGTTTGCGCGTTAAAACGCAGATTAAAGCTCAAAACGTGCTGTTTTGCTAAAATAAGCATTTTCAGAAAGCATTTTTTGATCGATTTGAAATCGTTCAAACAGAAGCAATATTAATAAAAACGAATAGTAAAATTCGTCGTTTTATGCTGTTTACGCGTTAAAACGCAGATTAACGCTTTCAAAACGTGCTGTTTTGCTAAAATAAGCATTTTCAAGCATTTTAGATCGTTGAAATCGTTCAAATGAACGCAATAAAAATAAAAAACGAATAATAAAGAAATTTTGTCACGTTTTATGCTTTCCGGCTTTTACGCGTTAAAACTGCAGATTAAAACAAAACGGTAACTTGTTTTGCTAAAATAAGCATTTTCAAGCATTTTAAATCGTTGAAATCACGTTTCCAAGAATAGACGCAATATTAATAAAAAACGAATAATAAAATTTTTGTCGTTTTGTATAGCACACGCGTTAGAAACGCAGATTAGAGCTCAAAACGTGCTGTTTTGCTGCAAAATAATCATTTTTCAAGCATTTTAGATCGTTGAAATCGTTTCAGGCTGAAGCAATAATAAAAACGAATAATAAAATTCGTCGTTTTTATGCTGTTTTACGCGTTAAAACGCAGATTAAGCTCAAAACGTGCTGTTTTAGCACAAAATAAGCATTTTCAAGCATTTTTAGATCCGGGTGAAATCGTTCAAATAGACGCAATAAAATAAAAACGAATAATAAAAATTTGCAGTTTTTATGCTGTTTTACGCGTTAAAACGCAGATTAAAAACTCAAAACGATGCTGTTTTGCTAAAATAAGCATTTTCGAAGCATTTTAGATCGTTGAAATCGTTCAAATAGAAGCAATTTTAATAAAAACGAATAATAAAAATTTCGTCGTTTTATGCTGTTTCTACGTTAAAACCTGAATTAAGCTCAAAACGTGCTGTTTTGCTAAAATAACATTTTCAAAGCATTTTAGATCGTTGAAATCGTTCAAATAGAAGCAATATTAATAAAAACGAATAATAAAAAAATTCGTCGTTTTTATGCTGTTTTACGCGTTAAAACGCAGAATAAAAAGCTCAAAACGTGCTGTTTTTTGCTAAAATAAAGCATTTTCAAGCATTTTAGATCCCGTTGAAATCCGTTCAAATAGAAGCAATAGTAATAAAAACGAATATTAAAAAATTCGTCGTTTTTATGCTGTTTACATATTAAAACGCAGATTAAACTCAAAACGATGCTGTTTTTGCTAAAATAAAGCATTTTTCAAGCATTTTTAGATCGTTGAAATCGTTCAGAATAGAAGCAATATTAATAAAAAACGAATAATAAAAAATTCGTCGTTTTATGCTGTTTTACGCGTTAAAACGCAAATAAAACTCAAAACGTGTATTTTGCTAAAATAAAGCATTTTCAAGCATTTTAGATCGTTGGAAATCGTTCAAATAGAAGCAATATTAATAAAAAACGAATAATAAAAATTCGTCGTTTTATGCTGTTTTACGCGTTAAAACGCAGATTAACGCTCAAAACGTGCTGTTTTGCTAAAATAAGCATTTTCAAGCATTTTTAGATCGTTGAAATCGTTCAAATAGACGCAATAAAAATAAAAACGAATAATAAAAATTTCGTCGTTTTATGCATTTTACGCGTTAAAGCACCGGTTAAAAACGTGCTGTTTATAAAATAAGCATTTTTCAAAAGCATTTTAGATCGTTGAAATCAACAAATAGACGCAATATTAATAAAAACTGAATAATAAAAGAATTTCGTCGTTTTATACTTATTTTACGTTAAAACATGAATTAAAGCTCAAAACGTGTTTGTTTTGCTAAAATAAGCATTTTCAAGCATTTTAGATCGTTGGAAATCGTTCAAATAGACCCATAATATTAATAAAACAGATAATAAAAATTCGTCGTTTTTATGCTGTTTTACGCGTTAAAACGCAGATTAAAACTCAAAACGTGCTGTTTTACAAAATAAGCATTTTTCCAAGCATTTTAGATCGTTGGAAATCGTTCAAATAAAACAATATTAATAAAACGAATATACAAAATTTCGTCGTTTTTTATTAACTGTTTTACGCGTTAAACGCAGAATAGAAAGCTCAAAACGTGCTGTTTTGCTAAAATAAGCATTTTCAAGCATTTTAGATCGTTGAAATCACGTTCCAGAAATGAGCAATATTAATAAAACGAATAACCAAAATTCGTCGTTTTTATGCTGTTTTACGCGTTAAAACGCAGATTAAAAGCTTTCAAAACGTGCTGTTTTGCTAAATAAAGCATTTTCCGGCTTACATTTTAGATCACGTTGGGAAATCGTTCAAATAGACGCAATAAAAAACGAATAATAAGAAATTTCGTCGTTTTATGCTGTTTTACGCGTTAAAACGCAGATTAAAGCTCAAAACGTGCTGTTTTGCTTTAAAATAAAAGCATTTTTCAAGCATTTTAGATCGTTGAAATCGTTCAAATAGAAACAATATTAATAAAAACGAATAATAAAAATTTCGTCGTTTTTATGCTGTTTTCACGCGTTAAAACGCAGATTAAAGAAACTCAAAACGTGCTGTTTTGCTAAAATAAGCATTTTTCAAGCATTTTAGATCGTTGAAATCTCGTTTAAATGAAACGTATTAATAAAAACGAATAATAAAAAAATTCGTCATTTTTATGCTGTTTTACGCGTTAAAACGCAGATTAAAAGCTCAAAACGTGCTGTTTTGCTAAAATAAAAGCATTTTCAAGCATTTTAGATCGTTGAAATCGCTCAAATAGACATAATATTAATAACAAAAACGAATAATAAAAATTTCGTCACCGTTTTACATGCTGTTTACGCGTTAGGCTTTGGGAATAAAAGCTCAAAAACGTGCTGTTTTGCTAAAATAAGCATTTTCAAGCATTTTAGATCGTTGAAATCGTTCAAATAGAAACGTATTAATAAAAACGAATAATCAAAATTCGTCGTTTTTATCGCTGTTTCGCGCGTTAAAACGCAGATTAAAGCTCAAAACGTGCTGTTTTGCTAAAATAAGCATTTTTCAAGCATTTTTTGATCGTTGAAATCGTTCAAATAGAAACAATATTAATAAAAACGAATAATAAAAATTCGTCGTTTTTGTGCTGTTTTACGCGTTAAACGCAGAATAAAGCTCAAAACGTGCTTTTGTTTTGCTAAAATAAACATTTTCAAGCATTTTAAGATCGTTGAAAATCGTTCAAATAGAAGCAATATTAATAAAACGAATAATAAAAAATTCGTCGTTTTATGCTGTTTACGCGTTAAAGCGCAGATTAAAGCTCAAACGTGCTGTTTTGCTGTAAAATAATAACATTTTCAAGCATTTTAGATCCGTTGAAATCACGTTTCAAAATAGAAGCAATAGTAATAAAACGAATAATAAAAAATTCGTCGATTTTATGTGCTGTTTTACGCGTTGAAACGCGGAAATAAAGCTCAAAACGTGCTGTTTTTGCTGAAAGCTAAGCATTTTCAAATTTTAGATCGATTGAAATCATTCAAAATAGAAGCAATATTATTAAAAACGAATAATAAAAATTTCGTCGTTTTATGCTGTTTTGCCGCGTTAAAACGCAGATTAACGCTCAAAACGTGCTGTTTTGCTAAAATAAGCATTTTCAGCATTTTAGATCGTTGAAATCGTTCAAATAGACGCAATAAAAAATAAAAACGAATAATAAAAATTTACAAATCGTTTTATGCTGTTTTACGCGTTAAACGCAGATTAAAAGCTCAAAACGTGCTGTTTTGCTAAAATAAAGCATTTTTTCAAAGCATTTTTAGATCGTTGAAATCGCTCAAATAGACGCAATATTAATAAAAACGAATAATAAAAATTTCGTCGTTTTTATGCTGTTTACGCGTTAAACGCGGGTAAAAACTCAAAACGTGTTGTTTTTTGCTAAAATAAACATTTTCAAGCATTTTAGATCGTTGAAATCACGTTCAAATAGACGCAATAGTAATAAAACGAATAATAAAAATTCGTCGTTTACATGCTGTTTACGCGTTAAAAGCGCAGATTAAAGCTCAAAACGTGCTGTTTTTGCTGAAATAAAGCATTTTCAGAAGCATTTTAGATCGTTGCGTCGATTTCAAATAGAAGCAATATTAATAAAAACGGAATAATAAAAAATTTCGTCGTTTTTTATGCTGTTTTTACGCGTTAAAACGCGGAATAAAGCTCAAAACGTGCTGTTTTGCTAAAATAAGCATTTTCAAGCATTTTGAATCGTTGAAATCGTTCAAAATAGAAGCAATATTAACAAAAACGAATAATAAAAATTCGTCGTTTTATGCTGTTTTACGCGCGTTAAAACGCCAGATTAAAGCTCAAAACGTGCTGTTTTGCTAAAATAAAGCATTTTCAAGCATTTTAGATCGTTGAAATCGTTCAAATAGACGCAATAAAAAAACGAATAATAAAAATTTCGTCGTTTTTATGCTGTTTTACGCGCGTTAAAACGCAGATTAAAGCTCAAAACGTGCTGTTTTATAAAATAAGCATTTTCAAGCATTTTTAGATCGTTGAAATCGTTCAAATAGAAGCAATATTAATAAAAACGAATAATAAAAATTTCGTCGTTTTTTGTGCTGTTTTACGCGTTAAAACGCAGATTAAGCTCAAAACGTGCTGTTTTAGCACAAATAAGCATTTTCAACATTTTAGATCGTTGAAATCGTTTTAAATAGAAGCAATATTAATAAAAACGAATAATAAAATTCGTCATTTTATGCTGTTTTACGCGTTAGAAACGCAGATTAAAACTCAAAACGTGCTGTTTTGCTAAAATAAACATTTTCAAGCATTTTAGATCGTTGGGGAAATCGCTCAAATAGACATAATATTAATAAAAGAAACGAATAATAAAAGAATTTCGTCACGTTTTATGCTGTTTTACGCGTTAAAACGCAGAATAAAAGCTCAAAACGTGCTGTTTTTGCTAAAATAAGCATTTTCAAGCATTTTAGATCGTTGAAATCGTTCAAATAGAAGCAATATTAATAAAAACGAATAATCAAAATTCGTCGTTTTATGCCATTTTGCGCGGGTAAAACGCAATTAAAGCTCAAACGTGCTGTTTTGCTTCAAAATAAGCTATTTTTCAAGCATTTTTGATCGTTGAAATCGTTCAAATAGAAGCAATATTAATAAAAACAGTAATAAAAATTCGTCGTTTTATATGCTGTTTACGCGTTAAAACGCAGATTAACGCTCAAAACGTGCTGTTTGCTAAAATAAGCATTTTTCAAGCATTTTTAGATCGTTGAAATCCCGTTCAAATAAGACGCGCAATAAAATAAAAACGAATAATAAAAATTTTGTCGTTTTATGCTGTTTTCACGCGTTAAAACGCAGATTAAAGCTCAAAACGTGCTGTTTGCTAAAATAAGCATTTCAAACATTTTAAATCGTTGAAATCGTTCAAATAAGACGCAATATTAATAAAACGAATAATAAAAATTTCGTCGTTTTATGCTGCTTTACGCTGTTAAACGCAGATTAAGAACTCAAAACGTGCTGTTTTGCTAAAATAATCATTTTCAAACATTTAGATCGTTGAAATCACGTTCAAATAGAAGCAATATTAATAAAAAAACGAATAATAAAAATTCGTCGTTTTATGCTGTTTTTGCGCGTTAAAACGCAGATTAAAACTCAAAACGTGCTGTTTTGCTAAAATAAGCATTTTCAAGCATTTTAAGATCGTTGAAATCGTTCGATAGACGCAATAAAAATAAAAACGAATAATAAAAATTTCGTGATTTTTATGCTGTTTTACGCGTTAAACGCAGATTAAAGCTCAAAACGTGCTGTTTTGCTAAAAATAAACATTTTCAAGCATTTTAGATCGGGTTGAAATCGTTCAAATAAAACGGGTAATAAAAACGAATAATAAAATTTCGTCGTTTTATGCTGTTTTACGCGTTAAAACGCAGATTAAAACTCAAAACATTGCTGTTTGCTAAAATAAGCATTTTCAAGCATTTTAGATCGATTTGAAATCGTTCAAATAGAAGCAATATTAATAAAAACGAATAATAAAAAATTCGTCGTTTTATGCTGTTTTACGCGTTAAAACGCAGGTTAAAACTCAAAACGTGCTGTTTTGCTAAAATAAGCATTTTCAAAGCGGTACAGATCGATTTGAAATCGTTCAAATAGACGCAATAAAATAAAACGAATAATAAAATTTCGTCGTTTTTATGCTGTTTTACGCGTTAAAACGCAGAATAAAGCTCAAAACGTGCTGTTTTACTAAAATAAGCATTTTCAAGCATTTTAGATCGTTTTCACGTTGGAAATCGACGCAATATTAATAAAACAGAAATAGACGTTATAGACGTTGAAATAGACGTAATATTAATAAAAACGAATAATAAAATTTCGTCGTTTTTATGCTGTTTTTACGCGTTAAAACGCAGATTAAAACTCAAAATCACGTGCTGTTTTGCTAAAATAAGCATTTTCAAGTATTTACTAGATCCCGTTGAAATCGTTTAAATAGACGCAATATTAATAAAAACGAATAATAAAATTTCGTCGTTTTTATGCTGTTTTACGCGTTAAAACGCGTTGAAAGCGCACTCAAAACGTGCTGTTTTGCTTTAAAATAAACATTTTAAAAGCATTTTTACCCAGATGCATTTGAAATCGTTCAAATAGACGCAATATTAATAAAACGAATAATAATAAAAATTTTACAAATCGTTTTTATGCTGTTTTACGCGTTAAAACGCAGATTAAAGCTCAAAACGTGCTGTTTTGCTAAAATAAAGCATTTTCAAGCATTTTAGATCGTTGAAATCGTTCAAATAGAAGCAATATTAATAAAAACGAATAATAAAAATTTCGTCGTTTTTATGCTGTTTTACGCGTTAAAACCCAGATTAAAGCTCAAAACGTGATGTTTTGACTAAAATAAGCGTTTTCAATCATTTTATATCGTTGAAATCGTTCAAATAGACGAAATATTAATAAAAACGAATAATAAAAATTTCGTCGTTTTTATGTTGTTTTACGCGTTAAAACGCAGATTAAAGCTCAAAACGTGCTGTTTTGCTAAAATAAGCATTTTCAAGCATTTTAGATCGTTGAAATCGTTCAAATAGAAACTATTAATAAAAACGAATAATAAAAAATTCGTCGTTTTATGCTGTTTTACGCGTTAAACGCAGATTAAAAGCTCAAAAAGTGCTGTTTTGCTAAAATAAGCATTTTCAAGCATTTTAGATCGTTGAAATCGTTCAAATAGACGCAATATTAATAAAAACGAATAATAAAAATTTCGTCGCTTTTATGCTGTTTTACGCGTTAAAACGCAGAATAAAGCTCAAAACGTGCTGTTTTGCTAAAATAAGCATTTTCAAGCATTTTAGATCGTTGAAATCGTTCAAATAGAAGCAATATTAATAAAAACGAATAATAAAAATTCGTCTTTTTATGCTGTTTTACGCGTTAAAACGCATATTAAAGCTCAAAACGTGCTGTTTTGCTAAAATAAGCATTTTCAAGCATTTTAGATCGTTGAAATCGTTCAAATAGACGCAATATTAATAAAAACGAATAATAAAAATTTCATCGTTTTATGCTGTTTTACGCGTTAAAACGCAGAATAAAGCTCAAAACGTGCTGTTTTGCTAAAATAAGCCTTTTCAAGCATTTTAGATCGTTGAAATCGTTCAAATAGAAGCAATATTAATAAAAACGAATAATAAAATTTCGTCGTTTTTATGCTGTTTTACGCGTTAAAACGCAGAATAAAGCTCAAAACGTGCTGTTTTGCCAAAATAAGCGTTTTCAATCATTTTATATCGTTGAAATCGTTCAAATAGACGCGTATTAATAAAAACGAATAATAAAAATTTCGTCGTTTTTATGTTTTTTTTACGCGTTAAAACGCAGTTAAAGCTCAAAACGTGCTGTTTTGCTAAAATAAGCATTTTCAAGCCCTTTTAGATCATTGAAATCGTTCAAATAGAAGCAATATTATAAAAACGAATAATAAAAATTCGTGTTTTTACTGTTTACGCGTTAAACGCAGACTAAACTCAAAACGTGCTGTTTTGCTAAAATAAGCATTTTCAAGCATTTTTAGATCGTTGAAATCCCTTCAAATAGACGCAATATTAATAAAAACGAATAATAAAAATTTCGTCGCTTTTAAAGCTGTTTTTACGCGTTAAAACGCAGGAATAAAGCTCAAAACGTGTGTTTTGCTAAAATAAGCATTTTCAAGCATTTTAGATCGTTGAAATCGTTCAAATAAAGCAATATTAATATAAAACGAATAATAAAAAATTCGTGTTTTTATGCTGTTTTACGCGTTAAAAGGCAGATTAAAGCTCAAAACGAGCTGTTTTGCTAAAATAAGCATTTTCAAAACATTTTTTGATCGTTGAATCGTTCAAATAGACGCAATAAAAATAAAAACGAATAATAAAAATTTCGTCGTTTTTTTGCTGTTTTCGCGTTAAAACGCAGATTAAATAAAACGTGCTGTTTTGCTAAAATAAGCATTTTCAAAGCATTTTAGATCGTTGAAATCGTTTAAATAGAAAATTGTAAAAAACGAATAATAAAAATTCGTCATTTTTATGCTTTTTTTGCGTTAAAACGCAGATTAAAGCTCAAAACGTGCTGTTTTTGCTTTTAAAAAAAGCATTTCAAGCTTTTAGATCGTTGAAATCGTTCAAATAGACGCAATATTAATAAAAACGAATAATAAAAAATTCGTCGTTTTATGCTGTTTTTAAAAGCGAAACCAAAACGGCGGTAAAGCCAAACGTTCGTTTTAA
>NW_027047329.1:0-15674 GCF_025399875.1 Dalotia coriaria
TTTAATCGTTCCCCAAAAAACAATATTAATAAAAAAAGCTAATAAAAATTTTCGTTTTTGCGTTTTACCCTTAAAACGCGATTAAACTCAAAAATGCTGTTTTCAAAATAAGCATTTTAGATCGTTAAACGTTAAATAGAAGCAATATTAAAAACGAATAATAAAAAAAATTGTCATTTTTATGCTGTTTACGCGTTAAACGCAGATTAAAACCAAAACGGTTTTGCTAAAATAAGCATTTTCAAGCATTTTTAATCGGAAATCGTTCAAATAGGCAAATATTAATAAAAAAAATAATAAAAATTTTGTCTTTTATTTTTTCGCTTTAAAAAGCAGATTAAAAACCAAAAAGGGGTTTTGCTAAAATAAGCATTTTCCATTTTAGACGTTGAAATCGTTAAATAGAACAATATTAATAAAAACGAATAATAAAAAATTTTGTTTTTTTTGTGTTTTTTCCCTTAAAACGCAATTAAACTCAAAACGTGCTATTTTTCTAAAAAATTTTCGCAAATCGTTTAAATCGTTCAAAAAAACAAAAAAAAAAAAAAATAAAAAATTTCGTGTTTTTATGCACGCGTTAAAAACGCAGATTTAAAAAAAAATGCTGTTTTGCTAAAAACATTTCAAGCAAGATCGTTTAAATCGTTCAAATAAAACAATATTAATAAAAAAGAATAATAAAAATTTCGTCGTTTTTTTTTGTTTTAGGCTTAAAAACCCAAATTTAAAACTCAAAACGGCTTTTTGCTTAAAACATTTTCATGCATTTTAATCGTTGAAATCGTTAAATGAAACAAATTTAATAAAACAAAAAAAAAATTTGTCATTTTTTTTGCCCCTTTTTCGCGTTCCGAAAAACTCAAAGGTTTTTTTTGCTAAAAAAAGCATTTTCCATTTTTGATCGTTGAAATCGTTCAAAAAACCGGGAATATTTAAAAAAAAGAATTAAAAAAATTTTCGTTTTATGCTGTTTTTCCAAAACGCGATTAAAACTAAAACGTGCTGTTTTTCAAAAAAAGCATTTTTTAGCATTTTAGATCGTTAAACGTTCAAAAGGCAATATTAATAAGAAAAGTAAAAAAATTTTCGTTTTATGTTTTTACGCGTTAAAACGCAGGAAACCAAAAAGTGCTGTTTTGCTAAAATAACATTTTCAAGCATTTTGATCGTTGAAATCGTTCAAAAGAAGCAAAAAAAAAACGAATAAAAAAATTTTGTCGTTTTTTTTGTTTTTCCGTTAAAACGCAGATTAAACTCAAAACGGGTGTTTTTCTAAAAAAAAGCTTTTCAAGCATTTTGATCGTTGAAATCGTTCCAAAAGAAGCAATATTAATAAAAAAAGAATAATAAAAAATTTTCCCTTTTATGCTGTTTTACGCGTTAAAACCAGATTAAACTCAAAAAGTGCGTTTTGCTATAAAAAAGCATTTTCAAGCATTTTAGATCGTTAAAATTTAAATAGAAGCAATAAAAAAAAAACGAATAATAAAAATTCGTCCTTTTTTTGCCGTTTTACGCTTAAAAAGCGATTAAAACTCAAAATTTTTTGTTTTTTAGCATTTTCAACATTTTTGTTTTAAAAAAAACCAATCATAAAATTTCGCGTTTTTGTGTTTTGCGTCCCCGATTAAAGTCAAAATGCTTTTTTTTTCTAAAATAACATTTTCAAACATTTTAGATCGTTGAAATCGTTCAAATAGAACAATATTAATAAAAAAGAATAATAAAAAAATTTTGTCGTTTTGCTGTTTTACGCGTTAAAACGCAGATTAAACTCAAAACGTGCTTTTTTCTAAAATAACATTTTCAACATTTTAGATCGTTGAAATCGTTCAAATGAACAAAATTTAAAAAAAACGAATAATAAAAATTCGTCGTTTTATGTGTTTTTCGGGGTTAAAACGCAGATTAAACTCAAAAACGGGTTTTGTAAAAAAAGCTTTTAAACTTTTAGCGTTGAATTTGTTCAAATGACCTATTAAAAAAAAATAATAAAAATTTCGTTTTTATTGTTTTACCCTTAAAACCAGATTAAAGCTCAAAACGCGTTTTTTGAAAGCATTTTCAACATTTTCGTTTAATAAAAACCAATAAAAAAAGGTTTTTTCTTTTCGCTTAAAAAGCAAATTTAAACTCAAAGGCTGGCTAAAAAGCATTTCAACATTTTAGATCGTTGAAATCGTTCAAATAGAAGCAATATTAATAAAAACGAATAATAAAAAATTCGTCGTTTTTTTTTTCTGTTTTACGCGTTAAAACGAAATTTAAAACTCAAACGTGCTGTTTTAAAATAAGCATTTTCAAGCATTTTAGATCGTTAAATCGTTCAAATAAAGCAAATTTAAAAAAAACGAATAATAAAAATTTTGTCTTTTAAGCTGTTTTGCGTTAAAACGCAGATTAAACTCAAAACGTCTGTTTTTTTAAAAAAAACATTTTCAGCTTTTTGATCGTTAAATCGTTCAAATAGAAACAAATTAAAAAAAACGAATAATAAAAAATTCCTTTTATGCTGTTTTACGCGTTAAAAAGAATTTAAACTCAAAACGTGCTGTTTTGCTAAAATAAAAAAATTTTTGCTTTTAGATCGTTGAAATCGTTCAAATAGACGCAATATTTTATAAAAAAGAATAAAAAAAATTTTTCTTTTTATGCTGTTTGGGTTAAAAACCCGAATAAAGCTCAAAACGTGCTGTTTTGCAAAAAAAACAACAGATGTTAAAAGCCCAAAAAACCCAAAATTAATAAAAAAGAATAAAAAAAATTGTCTTTTTTTTCTGTTTTACCTTAAAAGCAGATTTAAACTAAACGTGCTGTTTTCAAAATAACATTTTCAAAGCATTTTGTGGAAAAGTTCAAATAAAGCAATATTAATAAAAACAAATATAAAAATTTTTTCGTTTTATGCTGTTTTACGCGTTTGGGATAAAACTCAAAACGTGTTTTTTTAAAATAAGCATTTTCAGCATTTGTCGTTGAAATCGTTCAAATAAAAAATATTAAAAAAACAATAATAAAAATCGTCGTTTTAGTGTTTTTGCGTTAAAACGCAGATTAAACCAAAACGTGCTGTTTTGCAAAATAAAACATTTTCAAGCATTTTAACGTTTAAATCGTTCAAATAGAGCAATTTAAAAAACAAAAAAAAAATTGCTTTTTTTTGGTTTTCCCCTTAAAAAGCAGATTAAACCAAACGTGCTGTTTTTCTAAAATAACATTTTTTAAACATTTTAGATCGTTGAAATCGTTCAAATAGAAGCAATATTAATAAAAAATGAATAATAAAAAATTCGTCATTTTTATGCTGTTTTTACGCGTTAAAACGCAGATTAAAACTCAAAACGTGCTGTTTTGCTGAAATAAGCATTTTCAAGCATTTTGAATTGTTGAAATCGTTAAATAGACGCAATATTAATAAAACTAGTATAAAAATTTTGTCGTTTTTTTATGCTGTTTTACGCGTTAAAACGCAGATAAAACTCAAAACGTGCTGTTTTGCTAAAATAAAGCATTTTCGGCCCATTTTTAGATCGTTGAAATCGTTCAAATAGAAGCAATATTAATAAAACGAATAATAAAAAATTCGTCGTTTTATGCTGTTTTTTACGCGTTAAAACGCAGATTAAAACTCAAAAACGTGCTGTTTTGCTAAAATAAACATTTTCAAGCATTTTAGATCGTTGAAATCGTTCAAATAGACGCAATATTAATAAAAAGAAACAGCGAATAATAAAAAAATTCGTCGTTTTTATGCAGTTTTACGCGTTAAAACGCAGATTAAAGCTCAAAACGTGCTGTTTTGCTAAGGCAAGGCATTTTCAAGCATTTTTAGATCGTTGGAAATCGTTCAAAATCAGAAACCTTGTATTAATAAAAACGAATAATAAAAATTCGTCGTTTTGGCGCTTACGTATTTTACGCGTTAAAACACTGATTAAAACTCAAAGCATTTGCTGTTTTGCTAAAATAGGCATTTTTTCAAGCATATTGAATCGTTGAAATCGTTCAAATGCGGCAATATTAATAAAAACGTATAATAAAAATTCCGTCGTTTTTATACGGTTTTGCGCGTTAAAACGCAGATTAAAGCTCAAAACGTTGCTGTTTTTGCTAAAATAATCAGCATTTTTCAAGCATTTTAAATCCGTTGAAATCACGTTCAAATAGACGCAATATTAATAAAAACGAATAATAAAAATTTCGTCGTTTTTATGCTGTTTTACGCGTTAAAACGCAGTTAAAAGCTCAAAACGTGCTGTTTTGCTAAATAAGCATTTTCAAACGTTTTAGATCGTTGAAATCGTTCAAATAGAAGCAATAAAAACGAATAATAAAAATTCGTCATTTTTATGCTGTTTTACGCGTTAAACGCAGATTAAAGCTCAAACGAGCTGTTTTGCTAAAATAAGCATTTTCAAGCATTTTAGATCGTTGAAATCGTTCAAATAGAAGCAATAGTAATAAAAACGGAACAATAAAATTCGTCGTTTTATGCTGTTTTACGCGTTAAAACGCAGTTAAAGCTCAAAACGTGCTGTTTTTGCTAAAATAAGCATTTTTCAAGCATTTTGAATCGTTGAAATCGTTCAAATAGACGCAATGTGTAAAAAACGAATAATAAAATTTCGTCGTTTTTACATGCTGTTTTACGCTTAAAACATAGTTAAAGCTCAAAAACATTGCTGTTTTTGCTAAAATAAGCATTTTCAAGCATTTTAGATCGTTGAAATCGTTCAAATAGAAGCAATATTAATAAAAAACCAATAATAAAAATTCGTGGGTTTTTATGCTGTTTTACGCGTTAAGAAACGCAGATTAAAACTCAAAACGTGCTGTTTGCTAAAATAAGCATTTTCAAAGCACTTTAGATCGTTGAAATCGTTCAAATAGAAACAATATTAACAAAATCGAATAATAAAAATTCGTCATTTTTATGCTGTTTACGCGTTAAAACGCAATTTAAAGCTCAAAACGTGCTGTTTTGCTAAAGTAACATTTTTAAACTGTTTTAGATCGTTGAAATCACGTTCAAATAGACGCAATAATAAAACGAATATAAAAGGGTACGTCGTTTTTGTAACGTTTTTACGCGTTAAAAGAAACGCGGATTAAAACTCAAAACGTGCTGTTTTTGCTAAATAAGCATTTTCAAGCCTTTTAGATCGTTGAAATCGTTCCAGAAGTAATATTAATAAAAACGAATAATAAAAATTCGTCGTTTTTATGCTGTTTTTACGCGTTAAAACAGATTTAGGCTCAGAAACTGCGTGCTGTTTGCTAAAGATAAGCATTTTTCAAGCATTTTTAGATCGTTGAAATCGTTCAAACTGGGAAGCAATATTAATAAAAACGAATAATAAAATTTCGTCGTTTTTATGCTGTTTACGTTAAAACGCAGATTAAAACTCAAAGACATTACTGTTTTGCTAAAATAAACATTTTCAAAGGATTTTAGGTCGTTAAAATCGTTCAAATAGAAACAATATTAATAAAAACGAATAATAAAATTCGTCGTTTTTATACTTTTGTTTTGCGTTAAAACGCGAGATAAAACTCAAAACGTGCTGTTTTGAAATAGCATTTTCAAAAGCATTTTTTGAATCGTTGAGAATCGTTCAGGTAGGCAATATTGTAAAAAACGAAGCTCAAAACGTGCTGTTTTTGCTAAAATAAGCATTTTTCAAGCATTTTAGATCGTTGAAATCGTTCAAATAAAAGCAATATTAATAAAAACGAATAATAAAAATTCGTCGTTTTTATGCTGTTTTATACGTTAAGACGCAGATTAAAGCTCAAAAACGTGCTGTTTTGCTAAAATAAAGCATTTTCAAGCATTTTAAGATCGTTGAAAGCCCGTTCAAATAGGCCTGTATTAATAAAAACGAATAATAAAAATTTCGTCGTTTTTATGCTGTTTTGCGCGTTAAACGCAGATTAAAGCTCAAAACGTGCTGTTTACATTTAAAATAAAGCATTTCAAGCATTTTAGATCGTTGAAATCGTTCAAATAAAGCAATATTAATAAAACAGGTAATAAAAATTCGTCGTTTTATGCTGTTTCGCGAATTAAAACGCAGATTAAACTCAAAACTTTGCTGTTTTATAAAATTACTTTTATTTCAAGCATTTTCGTTTTAATAAAAATAATCATAAAAATTTCGTCGTTTTTATGCTGTTTTACGCGTTAAACCTGATTAAAACTCAAAACGATGCTGTTTTTGCTAAAATTAAACATTTTCAAGCATTTTAGATCGTTGAAATCCGTTAAAATAGAGCAATATTAATAAAAACGAATAATAAAAAATTCGTCGTTTTTATGCTGTTTTACGCGTTAAAACGCAGATTAAAGCTCAAAACGTGCTGTTTTGCTTTAAAAGGCTGAACATTTTCAAGCATTTTAGATCGTTGAAATCGTTCAAATAGAAGCAATATTAATAAAAACGAATAATAAAAATTCGTCGTTTTTATGCTGTTTTACGCGTTAAAACGCAGATTGAAAGCACAAAACGTGCTGTTTTGCTAAAATAAGCATTTTTCGGCATTTAGATCGTTGAAATCGTTTAAAATAGACGCAATAATAAAAACGAATATGCATTTCGTCGTTTTATGCTGTTCCTGCGTTAAAACGCAGATTAAAGCTCAAAACATTGTGCTGTTTTGCTGAAATAAACATTTTCAAGCATTTTAGATCGATTGAAATCGTTCAAATAAAGCAATATTAATAAAACGAATAATAAAATTTCGTCGTTTTATATGCTGTTTTGCCGTTAAAACGCAGATTAAACTCAAAACGTGCTGTTTTGCTTTAAAATAGGCATTTTCAAAGCATTTTAGATCCGTTTAATCGTTCAAATAGACGCAATATTAATAAAACGAATAATAAAATTTCGTCGCTTTTATGCTGTTTTTACGCGTTAAAACTGAATTAAAGCTCAAAACGTGCTGTTTTGCTAAAATAAACATTTTTCAAGCATTGTAGATCGTTGAAATCGTTCAAATAGAAACAATATTGATAAAACGAATAATAAAAATTCGTCGTTTTTATGCTGTTTACGCGTTAAAACGCGCCAATAAAACTCAAAACGTGCTGTTTGCGCTAAAATAATCATTTTCAAACATTTTAGATCGTTGAAATCACGTGTTCAAATAGACGCAATAGTAATAAAAACGAATAATAAAAATTTCGTCGTTTTTATGCTGTTTTATGCGTTAAACATAGATTAAAGCTCAAAACGTGCTGTTTGCTAAAATAAACATTTTCAAGCATTTTTAGATCGTTGAAATCGTGCAAATAGACGCAGTATTAATAAAAACGAATAATAAAATTTCGTCGTTTTATGCTGTTTTGCGCACGTTAAAACGCAGATTGAAAACTCAAAACGTGCTGTTTTGCTAAAATAAGCATTTTCAGCATTTTGAATCGTTGAAATCGTTCGTCAAACAATATTAATAAAAACAGATAATAAAAATTTCCTCGTTTTTTTATTCTGTTTTGCAGGCGTTAAAACGCAGATTAAGCTCAAAACGTGCTGTTTTGCTAAATATAAACGTGCAAGCATTTTAGATCGTTGAAATCGTTCAAATAAAGCAATATTAATAAAAACGAATGGCAAAAATTTCGTCGTTTTTATGCTGTTTTACGCCGTTAAAACGCAGATTAAAACTCAAAACGTGCTGTTTTGCTAAAATAAGCATTTTTCAAGCATTTTAGATCGTTGAAATCGTTCAAATAGACGCAATAATGGCAAAACGAATAATAAAAAATTCGTCGTGTTTATGCTGTTTACGCCCGTTAAAACGCAGATTAAGCCTCAAAACGTGCTGTTTTGCTAAAATAAAGCATTTTCAAGCTTATTTTAGATCGTTGAAATCGTTCAGAAATAGAAGCAATATTAATAAAAACGAATAATAAAAATTCACGTCGTTTTTATGCTGTTGTTTTACGCAGTTAAAACGCAGATTAAAATAAAACGTGCTGTTTTTGCTAAAATATGCATTTTCAAGCATTTTAGATCGTTGTCGTTCAAATAAACAATATTAATAAAAACGAATAATAAAAAATTCGTCGTTTTTATGCTGTTTTACGCGTTAAAACGCAGATTAAAAGCTCAAAACGTGCTGTTTTGCTAAAATAACTGTTCAAGCATTTTAGATCGTTGAAAGAATCGTTCAAATAGACGCAATATTAATAAAAACGAATAATAAAAATTTTCGTCGTTTTATGCTGTTTTTACGCGTTAAAACCTGAATTAAAGCTCAAAACGTGCTGTTTTGCTAAAATAAGCATTTTCAAAGCATTTTAGATCGTTGAAATCGTTCAAATAGAAGCAATATTAATAAAAACCAATAATAAAAATTCGTCGTTTTTATGCTGTTTTACGCGTTAAAACACGCAGTTAAAACTCAAAACGTGCTGTTTTTAGCACAAAATACCAAGCATTTTCAAAACGCTTTACAGATCGTTGAAGTGTTTAAAATAGAACAATATTAACAAAAATCGAATAATAAAAAATTCGTCATTTTATGCTGTTTTGCGTTAAAACGCAGATTAAAGCTCAAAAACGTGCTGTTTTTGCTAAAATAAGCATTTTCAAGCACATTTTAGATCGTTGAAATCGTTCAAATAGACGCAATATTAATAAAAAGCAGATAATAAAAAGTACAATGGGTTTTTTTTATGCTGTTTACACTTGTTAAAACGCAGATTAAAACTCAAACATTACTGTTTTGCTAAATAAGCATTTTCAAACCTTTTAGATCGTTGAAATCGTTCAAATAGAAACAATATTAATAAAAAACGAATAATAAAAATTCGTCGTTTTTTATGCTGTTTACGCGTTAAGAGCGCAGATTAGCTCAAAACGTGCTGTTTTGCCCCAAATAAACATTTTCAAGCATTTTAGATCGTTGAAATCGTTCAAATGAAACAATATTAATAAAAAACGAATAATAAAAATTTCGTCGTTTTTTTATGCTGTTTTACGCGTTAAAACGCAGATTAAAACTCAAAACATTACTGTTTTTGCTAAAATAAGCATTTCAAGGATTTTGGAATCGTTAAAATCGTTCAAATAGAAGCAATATTAATAAAAACGAATAATAAAAAATTCGTCGTTTTTTATGCTGTTTTACGCGTTAAAACGCAGATAAAACTCAAAACGTGCTGTTTTGCTAAAATAAAGCATTTTCAAACATTTTAGATCGTTGAAATCGTTCAAATAGACGCAATATTATTAAAACGAATAATAAAAATTCGTCGTTTTTATGCTGTTTTGCCGTTAAACGCAGATTAAAACTCAAAACGTGCTTTGTTTTGCTAAAATCAAACATTTTCAAGCATTTTTAGATCGTTGAAATGTTCAAATAGAAACAATAAAAACGAATAATAAAAATTCGTCGTTTTTTATGCTGTTTTATACGTTAAGACGCAGATTAAAAAGCTCAAACGTGCTGTTTTGCTAAAATAAAGCATTTTCAAGCATTTTAGATCGTTAAGCGTTCAAATAGACGCAATATTAATAAAAACGAATAATAAAGATTTCGTCGTTTTATGCTGTTGTTTTTGCCGTTAAACGCAGATTAAAAGCTCAAAACGTGCTGTTTTGTTAAAATAAGCATTTTCAGAAAAACATTTTAGATCGTTGAAATCGTTCAAATGAAGCAATATTAATAAAAACGAATAATAAAAAATTCGTCGTTTTTATGCTGTTTTACGCGTTAAAACGCAGATTAAAGCTCAAAACTTTTGCTGTTTTTGCTAAAATTAGCATTCAAAGCATTTTCGTTTTAATACAAAAACCAATCATAATTTCATTAGTTTTTATGCTTTGTTTTTACGCGTTAAAACGCAGTTAAAACTCAAACGTTAACTGTTTTAACTAAAATTAAGCATTTCAAGCATTTTGATCGTTGAAATCATTTCAAATAGAGCAGTAATAAAAACGAATAATAAAATTCGTCACGTTTTTTTTTATGCTTTTGTTTTACGCGTTAAAACATGAATTTAAACTCAAAACGTGCTGTTTTGCTAAAATATAGCGAGCATTTTCAAGCATTTTAGATCGTTGAAATCGTTCAAATAGAAACGTATTAATAAAAACGAATAATAAAAAGATTCGTCGTTTTTTTATGCTGTTTTACGCGTTAAAACGCAGATTAAGAAAGCACAAAACGTGCTGTTTTGCTAAAATAAGCTATTTTCAAAAAGCATTTTAGATCGTTGAAATCACCGTTCAAATAGACATAATAATAAAAACGAATAATAAAATTTCGTCGATTTTATGCTGTTTCACGCGTTAAAACGCAGATTAAAACTCAAAACGTGCTGTTTGCTAAAATAAGCATTTTCAAGCATTTTAGATGGTTAATCGTTCAAATAAAAGCAATATTAATAAAAACGAATAATAAAATTTCCGTCGTTTTTATGCTGTTTTTACGCGTTAAAACGCAGATTAAAGCTCAAAACGTGCTGTTTTTGCTAAAATAGGCATTTTCAAGCATTTTAGATCGTTGAAATCGTTCAAATAGACGCAATATTAATAAAAACGAATAATAAAAATTTCGTCGCTTTTATGCCTGTTTTACGCGTTAAAACCTGAATTAAAGCTCAAAACGATGCTGTTTGCTAAAATAAGCATTTTTCAGCATTGTAGATGTTGAAATCGTTCAAATAGAAGCAATATTGATAAAAACGAATAATAAAAAATTCGTCGTTTTTTATGCTTTGTTTTACGCGTTAAAACGCATATTAAAGCTCAAAACGTCTTTGTTTTGCTAAAATAATCATTTCAAACATTTTAGATCGTTGGAAATCGTTCAAATAGACGCAATATTGGCAAAAACGAATAGCCAAAAATTTCGTCGTTTTTATGCTGTTTTATGCGTTAAACGCAGATTAAAACTCAAAACGTTTGTTTTGCTAAAATAAGCATTTTCAAGCATTTTAGATCGTTGAAATCGTGCAAATGGTATAATATTAATAAAAACGAATAATAAAAATTTCGTCGTTTTATGCTGTTTTACGCGTTAAAACGCAGATTAAAAGCTCAAACGTGCTGTTTTTGCTAAAAGTAAGCATTTTCAAGCATTTAGATCGTTGAAATCGTTAAAATAGAGTAATATTAATAAAACGAATAATAAAATTTCCTCGTTTTTATTCTGTTTTAGACGTTAAAACGCAGATTAAAGCTCAAAACTGATGCTGTTTTTAACTTCAAAATAAGCATTTTCAAGCATTTTAGATCGTTGAAATCGTTCAAATAAAAGCAGTATTAAATAAAAACGAATAATAAAAATTTCGTCGTTTTATGTGCTGTTTTACGCGTTAAAACGCAGATTAAAACTCAAAACGTGCTGTTTTGCTAAAACTGACATTTCAGAAGCATTTTTAGATCGTTGAAATCGTTCAAATAGAAGCAATATTAATAAAAACGAATAATAAAATTTGTCGTTTTATGCTGTTTTACGCGTTAAAACGCAGATTAAAGCTCAAAACGTGCTGTTTTGCTAAAATAAACATTTTCAAGCATTTTAGATCGTTGAAATTGTTCAAATAGATACAATATTAATAAAAAACGAATAATAAAATTTCGTCGTTTTTATACTTAACTGTTTTACACAGGTTAAAACGCAGATTAAGAAACGTGCTGTTTTGCTAAAATGAAGCATTTTCAAACAATTTAAGATCGTTGAAATCGTTCAAATGGGCCTTAATATTAATAAACAGACTAATAAAATTTCATCGATATTTATGCTGTTTTACGCGTTAAAACGCAGATTAAAGCTCAAAACGTGCTGTTTTGCTAAAATAGGTATTTTTCAAAGCATTTTAGATAAGTTGAAATCGTTCAAATAGACGCAATAATGTAAAAAACGAATAACCAAAAATTTCGTCGCTTTTATGCTGTTTACGCGTTGAAACGCAGATTAAAAGCTCAAAAACGACGCTGTTTTGCTAAAATAAGCATTTTCAAGCATTTTAGATCGTTGAAATCGTTCAAATAAAAAGCAATATTAATAAAAACAGATAATAAAATTTCGTCGTTTTTTATGCTGTTTTACCGCGTTAAAACAGATTAAAACTCAAAAACGATGCTGTTTTGCTAAAATAAACATTTTCAAGCATTTTAGATCGTTGAAATCGTTCAAATAAACAATATTAATAAAACGAATAATAAAAGATTTGTCGTTTTTTTATGCTGTTTTACGCGTTAAAACGCAGATTAAAGCTCAAACGGTAACTGTTTTGCTAAATAAGCATTTTCAAACGCATTTTAGATCGTTGAAATTGTTCAAATAGATGCAATATTAATAAAAACGAATAATAAAAATTTCACGTCGTTTTTATGCTGTTTTTACGCGTTAAAACGCAGATTAAAGCTCAAAACGTGCTGTTTTGCTAAAATGAGCATTTTCAAGCATTTTTGAATCGTTGAAATCGTTCAAATAGACGCAATATTAATAAAAACGAATAGCCGAATTTCATCGTTTTTATGCTGTTTTACGCGTTAAAACAGATTAAAGCTCAAAACGATGCTGTTTTGCTAAAATAAGGCATTTTCAAGCGTTTTAGATCGTTGAAATCGTTCAAATAGACGCAATATTAATAAAAAACGAATAATAAAAATTTCGTCGCTTTTTATGCTGTTTTACGCATTAAAACGCAGATTAAAGCTTCAAAAGTGCTGTTTTTGCTAAAATAAACATTTTCAAGCATTGTAGATCGTTGAAATCGTTCAAATGAAACAATATTGATAAAGAAAACGAATAATAAAAATTCGTCGTTTTTATGCTGTTTTACGCGTTAAAACGCATATTAAAAGCTCAAAACGTGCTGTTTTGCTAAAATAATCGTTTTCAACATTTTTGAATCGTTGAAATCGTTCAAATAGACGCAATATTAATAAAAACAGCGAATAATAAAAATTTCGTCGTTTTATGCTTTGTTTTATGCGTTAAAACGCAGATTAAAATAAAACGTGCTGTTGCCTAAAATAACCATTTTCAAGCATTTTTAGATCCGTTGAAATCGATGCAAATAGACGCAATATTAATAAAAACGAATAATAAAATTTCGTCGTTTTTTATGCTTATTTTACGTTAAAACGCAGATTAAAACTCAAAACGTGCTGTTTTTGCTGAAATAAAGCATTTTCAAGCATTTTAGATCGTTGAAATCACGTTCAAATAGAAGCAATATTAATAAAACGAATAATAAAAATTTCCTCGTTTTTATTCTGTTTTGACGTTAAAACGCAGATTAAAGCTCAAAACATTGCTGTTTTGCTAAAATAAGCATTTTCAAAACATTTTAGATCATTGAAATCGTTCAAATAAAAGCAATATTAATAAAAAACGAATAATAAAATTTCGTCGTTTTTTATGCTGTTTTACGCGTTAAAACAGATTAAACTAAAACGTGCTGTTTTGCTAAAATAAGCGATACTTTTCAAGCATTTTTAGATCGTTGAAATCGTTCAAATAGAAGCAATATTAATAAAAAACGAATAATAAAATTTGTCGTTTTTATGCTGTTTTACCCTTGTTAAAACGCAATTAAAACTCAAAACGTGCTGTTTTGCTAAAATAAAGCATTTTCAAACATTTTTAGATCGTTGAAATTATTCCAAATAATTATTAATAAAAAATGAATAATAAAATTTCGTCGTTTTTTATGCTGTTTTACGCGATTAAAACGCAGATAAAACTCAAAACGTGATGCTGTTTTGCTAAAATATGAGCATTTCAAGCATTTTAGATCGTTGAAATCACGTTCAAATAGACGCAATATTAATAAAACGAATAATAAAAAGAATTTCATCGTTTTTATGCTGTTTTACGCGTTAAAACGCAGATTAAAGCTCAAACGTGCTGTTTTTGCTAAAGGCCAGAGCATTTTCAAAGCATTTTAGATCGTTGAAATCGTTCAAATAGACATATTATTAATAAAAACGAATAATAAAAATTTCGTCACTTTTATGCTGTTTACGCGTTAAAACGCAGATTAAAACTCAAAACGTGCTGTTTTTGCTAAAATAAGCATTTTTCAAAAGCATTGGCAGATCGTTGAAATCGTTCAGCGAGAAACAATATTGATAAAAACGAATAATAAAAATTCGTCGTTTTTATGCTGTTTTACGCGTTAAAACGCAGATTAAAGCTCAAAACGTGCTGTTTTGCTTTAAAAATAATCATTTTTCAAGCATTTTTTAAGATCGTTGAAATCGTTCAAATAGACGCAATAGTAATAAAACGAATCGCCAAAAAATTTCGTCGTTTTTTATGCTGTTTTTATGCGCGTTAAAACGCAGATGAAGCTCAAAAACGTGCTGTTTGCTAAAATAAGCATTTTCAAGCATTTTAGATCGTTGAAATCGATACTAAAATAGACGCAATATTAATAAAAACAATAAAAATTTCGTCGTTTTTTATGCTGTTTTACGCGTTAAAACGCAGATTAAAAACTCAAAACGTGCTGTTTTTGCGCAAAATAAGCACATTTTCAAGCATTTTAGATCGTTGAAATCGTTTAAATACAAACAATATTAATAAAAACGAATAATAAAAATTTCGTCGTTTTTATGCTGTTTACGCGTTAAAACGCAGATTAAAACTCAAAACGTGCTGTTTGCTAAAATAAAAGCATTTTTTCAGCATTTTTAGATCGTTGAAATCGTTCAAATGAAGCAATATTAATAAAAACAGATAGCCAAAATTTCCTCGTTTTTATTCTGTTTTGGAAACGCGTTAAAACGCAGATTAAAAGCTCAAAACGTGCTGTTTTGCTAAAATAACATTTTCATGCATTTTAGATCGTTGAAATCGTTCAGAATAGAAGCAATATTAATAAAAACGAATAATAAAAATTCGTCATTTTTATGATGTTTTACGCGTTAAAACGCAGATTAAAACTCAAAACGTGCTTTGTTTTGCTAAAATAAGCATTTTCAAGCATTTTAGATCGTTGAAATCGTTCAAATAAACGCAATATTAATAAAAACGAATAATAAAAATTTCGTCGTTTTTATGCTGTTTTACGCGTTAAAACGCAGAATAAGAAAAACTCAAAACGTGCTGTTTTTGCTAAAATAAGCATTTTCATGCATTTTAGATCGTTGAAATCGTTCAAAAAACAATATTAATAAAACGAATAATAAAAATTCGTTTTTTATGCTGTTTTGGTTAAAAAGCAGATTAAAACTCAAAAGTCTTTTTTTCTAAAAAAGCATTTTCAAGCATTTTTTGATCGGGGAAATGTTCAAATAAACAATATTAAAAAACAATAATAAAATTCGTCATTTTTTTTGCTGTTTACGCGTTAAAACCCCAGATTAAACAAAACGTGTGGCTAAAATAAGCATTTTCAAGCATTTTAGATCGTTGAAATCGTTCAAATAACGCAATATTAATAAAAAAAGAAAAATAAAATTTTGTCGTTTTTTTCTGTTTTACGAAAAGAATTAAACTCAAAACGGTTTTTTTTGCTAAAATAACATTTTCAAGCATTTTGATCGTTGAAATCGTTCAAATAGAACTATTAATAAAAAAGAATAATAAAAAAATTTTGTCGTTTTTTTTCGACGCGTTAAAACCCGTTAAAGCTCAAAACGTCGTTTTTTAAAAAAAAGCATTTTCAAGCATTTTTAAAAATCGTTGAAATCGTTAATGAAAAA
>NW_027047330.1:0-15670 GCF_025399875.1 Dalotia coriaria
ATCTTTTTTTTTTGGGAAAAAAAGCACGTTTTTAGCTTTTTAAACTGCGTTTTAACCCCGTAAAACAACATAAAAAAAGACGAAATTTTCCGGGTTTTTTTTAAAAATTTCGTCTATTTGAACGATTTCAACGATCTAAAATGCTTGAAAATGCTTAAATTTTAAAACAAAACAGCACGTTTTGAGCTTTTTAAACCCCGGTTTTTTAAAGCGTAAAACAGCATAAAACGGTAAAATTTTTTTTTATTCGTTTTTTTTTTAATATTGCGTCTATTTGAACGATTTCAACGGGTCTAAAATGCTTGAAAATGCTTATTTTTTGCAAAACAGCCCTTTTGGAAACTGCGTTTTTTTAAAGCAAAAAAGCATAAAACACGAATTTTTTTTTATTTGTTTTTTTTTATTTTGTTTTTTTTGAACGATTTCCCCGATCTAAAAAAGCTTGAAAATGATTATTTTTGCAAAACGCACGTTTTTTTAGCTTTTTAAACTGCGTTTTAACGCATAAAGCAGCATAAAAAAGACGAAATTTTCATTATTCGTTTTTATTAATATTGCGTCTATTTGGGAAAGGTTTTAACGATTTAAAAAGCTTGGAAAAAGTTTTTTTTAGCAAAAAAGCACGTTTTGAGTTTTAATCTGCGTTTTAAGCGTAAAAAAGCAAAAAACGACGAAATTTTTTTTATTTCGTTTTTTTTTTATTACGTCTATTTGAACGATTTTTAACGATCTAAAATGCTTGAAAAAAGCTTATTTTAGCAAAAAAACGTTTTGAGCGTTAATCTGCGTTTTTTAAAGCGTAAAACAGCTTTTAAAAAAGACGAATTTTTTTTTTATTCGTTTTTTTTTAATATTTTTCTTCTATTTGAACGATTTCAACGATCTAAAATGCTTTTAAAATGCTTATTTTAGCAAAACAGCACGTTTTTTAGTTTTTTTTCTGCGTTTTAACGCGTAAAACAGCATAAAAAAGACGAAAATTTTTTTTATTCGTTTTTTTTTAATATTGCGTCTATTTGAACGGGTTTCAACGTCCCAAAATGCTTGAAAAATGCTTTTTTTTAGCAAAACAGCACGTTTTTTAGCTTTAAAACTGCGTTTTAACGCGTAAAAAAGCATAAAAAAGACGAATTTTTATTATTCGTTTTTTTTAATATTGCTTCTATTTAAAAAGATTTCAACGATCTAAAAAAGCTTGAAAATGCTTATTTTAGCAAAAAAAGCACGTTTTTAGCTTTTTAAACTGCGTTTTAACGCGAAAAAAGCATAAAAAAGACGGGAAAATTTTTTTTATTCGTTTTATTTTTTTTGCGTCCCATTTATCGATTTCAACGATCTAAAATGCTTGGAAAAAGCTTTTTTTTAGCCAAACAGCACGTTTTGGGGCTTTAATCTGCGTTTTAAGCGTAAAACAACATAAAACGACAAATTTTTTTTATTCGTTTTTTTTTTTTTATTGCGTCTATTTGAGCGATTTCAACGATCTAAAAAAGCTTGAAAACATTTTAGCAAAAAAGCCCTTTTTAACTTTAATCTGCGTTTTTTAAAGCGTAAAAAAAAACATTCCCACGGGAAAATTTTTTTTATTCGTTTTTTTTTAATATTGCTTCTATTTGAACGATTTCAACGATCTAAAATGCTTTAAAATGCTTTTTTTAGCAAAAACACTTTTTAGCTTTTTAAACTGCGTTTTAACGCGTAAAAAAAGCATAAAAACGACGAAATTTTATTATTCGTTTTTATTTTTTTTGCGTTTTTGCGATTTCAACGATCAAAATGCTTGAAAATGCTTATTTTTAGCAAAACAGCAAGTTTTGAGCTTTAACGCGTTTTTAAAGCGTAAAACAGCATCACAATTTTTATTATTCGTTTTCATTAATATTGCTTTTTTTTGAACGATTTCAACGATTTAAAAAGCTTGAAAATGCTTATTTTAGCGAAACAGCACGTTTTGAGTTTAATCTGCGTTTTAACGCGAAAACACATAAAACGACGAAATTTTTATTATTTGTTTTTTTTATTGCGTCATTTGAACGATTTCAACGATCTAAAATCTTTAAAATACTTATTTTAGCAAAACAGCACGTTTTTTAGCTTTATTCTGCGTTTTAACGCGAAAACAGCATAAAAAAAGACGAAATTTTTTTTTATTCGTTTTTTTTTTTTATTGCGTCTATTTGAACGATTTCAACGATCAAAATGCTTGGCTTATTTTAGCAAAACAGCCGTTTTGAGTTTAAACTGCGTTTTTAAAGCGTAAAAAAGCATAAAAAAGACGAAATTTTTTTTATTCGTTTTTATTAATATTGGGCTATTTGAACGATTTCAACGATCTAAAATGCTTGAAAATGTTTTTTTTAGCAAAAAGCACTTTTTAGCTTTATTCTGCGTTTTTTAAAGCGTAAAACAGATAAAACGACGAAATTTTTTTTTATTCGTTTTTTTTTTTTGCGTCTATTTGACGATTTCAACGTCTAAAATGCTTGAAAAAGCTTATTTTAGCAAAACAGAGTTTTGAGCTTTTTAAACTGCGTTTTAACGCGTAAAACAGCATAAAACGACGAAATTTTTTTTATTTTTTTTTTTTATTGCGTCTTTTGAGCGATTTCAACGATCAAAATGTTGAAAATGCTTATTTTAGCAAAAAAGCCGTTTTTAGCTTTAACTGCGTTTTTAAAGCGTAAACAGCATAAAACGACAAATTTTTTTATTCGTTTTTATTAATATTCTTCTATTTGAACGATTTCAACGATCAAAATGCTTTGAAAATGCTTATTTTAGCAAAACAGACGTTTTGAGCTTTAATCTGCGTTTTTAACGCGTAAAACAGCATAAAAAACGACGAAGTTTTTATTATTCGTTTTTATTAATATTGCGTCTATTTGAACGATTTCAACGATCAAAAAAGCTTGAAAATGCTTATTTTAGCAAAACAGCCGTTTTGAGCTTTAATCTGCGTTTTAACGCGTAAAAAAGCATAAAACGACGAATTTTTTATTATTCGTTTTATTAATATTGCTTCTATTTGAACGATTTCAACGATCTAAAATGCTTGAAAATGCTTATTTAGCAAACAGCACGTTTTGAACTTTTAATCCCGCGTTTTAACGCGTAAAACACATAAAAAAGACGAAATTTTTTTTATTCGTTTTTATTAATATTGCCCTCTATTTGAACGATTTCAACGATCTAAAATGCTTGAAAATGCTTATTTAGCAAAAAAGCACGTTTTGAGCTTTTTAAACTGCGTTTAACCCTAAAACAGCATAAAACGACGAATTTTTTATTATTTGTTTTTTTTAATATTGCTTCTATTTGAACGATTTCAACGATCTAAAATGCTTGAAAAAGCTTATTTTAGCAAACAGCACGTTTTGAGCTTTAATCTGCGTTTTAACGCGTAAAACAGCATAAAACGACGAATTTTTTTTTATTCGTTTTGCCAATATTGCTTCTATTTGAACGATTTCAACGATCTAAAAATGCTTGAAAATGCTTATTTTACAAAAAACAGCACGTTTTGAGCTTTAATCTGCGTTTTAACGCGTAAAACAGCATAAACATGACGAAGTTTTTATTATTCGTTTTTATTAATATTGCGTCTATTTGAACGATTTCAACGATCTAAAATGCTTGAAAATGCTTATTTCGTGCGTTTACCGTTTTAAATTTTAATCTGCGTTTTAACGCGTAAAAACAGCATAAAAATGACGATTTTTTATTAATTCGTTTTTATTAATATTGCTTCTATTTAAACGATTTCAACGATCTTAAAAATGCTTGAAAATGCTTATTTTAGCAAAACGCACGTTTTGAGCTTTAATCTGCGTTTTAACGCAAAACAGCATAAAAGGGACGAAACTTCTATTATTCGTTTTTAATAATATTGCTTCTATTTTGGTTTTGCATTTCCAACGATCTAAAATGCTTGAAATGCTTATTTTAAGCAAAAAACAGCACGTTTTGAAAGTTTTAATCTGCGTTTTAACGCGTAAATCAGCATAAAACGGACGAATTTTTATTATTCGTTTTGCCATTATTGCATCTATTTGGAACGATTTCAACGATCTAAAATGCTTTAAAATGCTTATTTTAGCAAAACAGCATCGTCTTGAGCTTTTAATCGCGTTTTAACGTGTAAACAGCATAAAACGACGAAATTTTTATTATTCGCTGTTTTTATTAATATTGCGTCTATCTGAACGATTTAACGATCTAAAATGCTTGAAAATGCTTTTATTTTTTAGCAAAAACAGCACGTTTTGAGTTTTAATCGGCGTTTAACGCGTAAAACAGCATAAAAAACGACGAATTTTTTATTATTCGTTTTTATTAATATTGCTTCTATTTTGAACGATTTCAACGATCTAAAATGCTTGAAAATGCTTATTTTAGCAAAAACAGCAATGTTTTGAACTTTAATCTGCGTTTTAACGCGTAAAACAGCATAAAAACGTGACGAAATTTTTATTATTCGTTTTATTAATATTGCGTCTATTTGAACGATTTCAACGATCTAAAAATGCTTGAAAAATGCTTATTTTGTGCAAGCAAACAGCACGTTTTGAGTTTTAATCTGCGTTTTAACGCGTAAAACAGCATAAAAAACGACGAATTTTATTATTTGTTTTTATTAATATTGCTTCTATTTGAACGATTTCAACGATCTAAAATGCTGAAAATGCTTATTTTAGCAAAAACAGCACGTTTTGAGTTTTAATCTGCGTTTTAACGCGTAAAACAGCATAAAAAACGACGAATTTTTTATTATTCGTTTTTATTACTGTTGCGCTATTTGAACGGATTTCAACGATTCAAAATGCTTGAAAATGCTTATTTTAGCAAAAACAGCACGTTTTGAGTTTTAATCTGCGTTTTAACGCGTAAAACAGCATAAAAAACGACGAATTTTTTATTAATCGTTTTTATTAATATTGCTCTATTTGAACGATTTCAACGATCTAAAAATGCTTTGAAAATGCTTATTTTAGCAAAACAGCACGTTTTGAGCTTTATTCTGCGTTTCTTAACGCGTAAAAACAGCATAAAAACGTCGAAATTTTATTATTCGTTTTTATTAATATTGCGTCTATTTGAACGTGATTTCAACGATCTAAAAAATGCTTGAAAAATGCTTATTTTAGCAAAAAACAGCACGTTTTGGCTTTTTAATCAGCGTTTTAACGCGCAAAACAGCATAAAACGACGAAATTTTATTATTCGTTTTATTAATATTGCGTCTATTTGAACGATTTCAACGATCTAAAATGCTTGAAAATGCTTTATTTTAGCAAAAACAGCACGTTTTGAGCTTTAATCTGCGTTTTATTGCGTAAAACAGCATGTAAAAACGACGAATTTTTTATTATTCGTTTTTATTAATATTGCTTCTATTTGAACGATTTCAACGATCTAAAATGCTTGAAAATGATTATTTTAGCAAAAACAGCACGTTTTGAGCTTTAATCTGCGTTTTAACGCGTGTGCTAAGCATAAACATCGACGAAATTTTATTATTCGTTTTATTAATATTGCGTCTATTTGAACGATTTCAACGATTTAAAATGCTTGAAAATGCTTATTTTAGCAAAACAGCACGTTTTGAGTTTTAATCTGCGTTTTAACGCGTAAAACAGCATAAAAAACGACGAAATTTTTATTATTCGTTTTTATTTTTATTGCGTCTATTTGAGCGATTTTCAACGGATCTAAAAATGCTTGAAAATGCTTATTTTAGCAAAATAGCACGTTTTGAGCTTTAATCTGCGTTTTAACGCGTAAAACAGCATAAAAACGACGAAATTTTTATTATTCGTTTTTATTAATATTGCTTCTACTTCAAACGATTTCAACGATCTAAAATGCTTGAAAATGTTTATTTTAGCAAAACAGCACGTTTTGAGCTTTAATCTGCGTTTTAACGCGCGTAAACAGCATAAAAAAACGACGAAATTTTATTATTCGTTTTATTTTATTGCGTCTATTTTAAACGATTTCAACGATCTAAAAATGCTTGAAAATGTTTATTTTAGCAAACAGCATCGTTTTGAGTTTTAATCGGCGTTTTAACGCGTAAAACAGCATAAAAACGACGAATTTTATTATTCGTTTTTATTAATATTGTTTCTATTTGAACGTGATTTCAACGATCTAAAATGCTTGAAAATGTGCTTTATGTTAGCAAACAGCACGTTTTACGCTTCTTTAATCTGCGTTTTAACGCGTAAAAACGCATAAACACGACGAAGTTTTTATTATTCGTTTTTATTACTGTTGCGTCTATTTGAACGATTTCAACGATCTAAAATGCTTGAAAATGTTATTTTAGCAAAACAGCACGTTTTGAGTTTAATCTGCGTTTCTTTAACGCGCAAAAAACAGCATAAAATGACGATTTTTATTATTCGTTTTTATTAATATTCGTTTATTTAAACGATTTCAACGATCTAAAATGCTTGAAAATGCTTATTTTAGCAAAACAGCACGTTTTGAGCTTTTAATCTGCGTTTTAACGCGCAAAAACAGCACATAAAAGGACGAAATTTTACTATTCGTTTTTATTAATATTGCTTCTATTTGAACGATTTCGACGATCTAAAACGCTTGAAAATGTTTATTTTAGCAAAACAGCACGTTTTGAGCTTAATCTGCGTTTTAACGCAACAAATCAGCATAAAAACGACGAATTTTTTTATTATTCGTTTTTATTAATATTGCATCTATTTGAACGATTTCAACGATCTAAAATGTGCTTTCGCACGCTTATTTTAGCAAAACAGCACGCGTCTTTGAGCTTTAATCAGCGTTTTAACGTGTAAAAACAGCATAAAAAAACGACGAAATTTTTATTATTCGTTTTTGCATAATATTGCGTCTATCTGAACGATTTTCAACGATCTAAAATGCTTGAAAATGCTTATTTTAGCAAAACAGCACGTTTTGAGCTTTTTAATCTGCGTTTAACGCGTAAAATACCATAAAACGACGAATTTTTGTATTATTCGTTTTTTATTACATTGCTTCCTATTTAAAACGATTTCAACGATCTAAAAATGCTTTGAAAATGCTTATTTTAGCAAAAACAGCACGTTTTGAACTTTTAATCTGCGTTTTAACGCGTAAAACAGCATAAAAACGACGAAATTCTTATATATTCGTTTTTTATTAATATTGCGTCTATTTGAACGATTTCAACGATTCAAAAATGCTTGAAAATGCTTATTTTAGCAAAAACAGCACGTTTTGAGTTTTAATCTGCGTTTTAACGCGCAAAACAGCATAAAACGACGAATTTTTTATTATTTGTTTTTATTAATATTGTTTCTATTTGAACGATTTCAATGACGATCTAAAAATGCTTGAAAATGTTTATTTTAGCAAAACAGCACGTTTTGAGTTTTAATCTGCGTTTTAACGCGTAAAACAGCATAAAAACGACGAATTTTTTATTATTCGTTTTTATTAATATTGCGTCTATTTGAACGATTTCAACGATCTAAAATGCTTGAAAATGCTTATTTTAAAGCAAAACAGCACGTTTTGAGCTTTAATCTGCGTTTTAACGCGTAAAAACAGCATAAAAAAAACGACGAATTTTATTAATCGTTTTTTATTAATATTGCTTCTATTTGAACGTGATTTCAACGATCTAAAAATGCTTGAAAATGTTTATTTTAGCAAAACAGCATCGTTTTGAGCTTTATTCTGCGTTTTAACGCGTAAAACAGCATAAAAAACGACGAAATTTTTATTATTCGTTTTTTATTAATATTGCGTCTATTTGGAACGATTTCAACGATCTAAAAATGCTTGAAAATGCTTATTTTAGCAAAATGTACACGTTTGAGTTAATCAGCGTTTTAACGCGTAAAACAGCATAAAAACGACGAAATTTTATTATTCGTTTTTATTAATATTGCGTCTATTTGAACGGATTTCAACGATCTAAAAATGCTTGAAAATGCTTATTTTAGCAAAACAGCACGTTTTGAGTTTCTTTAATCTGCGTTTTAATGCGTAAAAACAGCATAAAACGGACGAATTTTTATTATTCGTTTTTTATTAATATTGCTTCTATTTGAACGATTTTCAACGATCTAAAATGCTTGAAAAATGATTATTTTAGCAAAACAGCACGTTTTGAGCTTTTAATCTGCGTTTAACGCGTAAAGCAGCATAAACACGACGAAATTTTATTTATTCGGGTTTTTAGTTAATATTGCGTCTATTTGAACGTGATTTCAACGATTTAAAAAATGCTTGAAAAATGCTTATTTTAGCAAAACAGCATCGTTTTACTTTTAATCTGCGTTTTAACGCGCGTAAAAACAAAGCATAAAACGATTTGTACTTCTTTTATTATCTTTTCGTTTTTATTTTTATTACGTCTATTTGAACGATTTCAACGATCTAAAATGCTTGCAAATGCTTATTTTAGCAAAACAGCACGTTTTGAGCGTTATCCCGCGTTTTAACGCGTAAAACAGCATAAAAAACGACGAATTTTTATTATTCGTTTTTTATTAATATTGCTTCTATTTGAACGATTTCAACGATCTAAAAATGCCTGAAAATGCTTATTTTAGCAAAACAGCACGTTTTGAGCTTTATCTGCGTTTTAACGCGGTAAAACAGCATAAAAAACGACGAAATTTTTATTATTCGTTTTTATTAATATTGGTGCGTCTTATTTTAAACGATTTCAACGATCTAAAAATGCTTGAAAAATGCTTATTTTAGCAAAACAGCACGTTTTGAGTTTTAATCGTTTTAACGCGTAAAAACAGCATAAAAACGACGAAATTTTTATTATTCCAGTTTTTATCAATATTGCGTCTATTTGAACGATTTCAACGATCTGTAAAATGCTTGAAAATGTTTATTTTAGCAAACAGCACGTTTTGAGCTTTAATCTGCGTTTTAACGCGTAAACAGCATAAAAACGACGAAATTTTATTATTCGTTTTATTTTTATTACGTCTATTTGAACGATTTCACCGATCTTAAACAAGCTTGTAAATGCTTATTTTAGCAAAACAGCACGTTTTTGAGCGTTATCCTGCGTTTTAACGCGTAAAACAGCATAAAACGACGAATTTTTTATTCGTTTTTATTACGTTTCTATTTGAACGATTTCAACGATCTAAAATGCCTGAAAATGTGTTTATTTTAGCAAAACAGCACGTTTTGAGCTTTATTCTGCGTTTTAACGCGTAAAACAGCATAAAAACGACGAAATTTTATTATTCGTTTTTGCCAATATTGCGTCTATTTGAACGATTTCAACGATCTAAAATGCTTGAAAATGTTTATATTTTAGCAAAACAGCACGTTTGAGTTTTAATCAGCGTTTAACGCGTAAAACAGCATAAAAACGACGAAATTTTTATTATTCGTTTTATCAATATTGCGTCTATTTGAACGAGGATTTCAACGATCTAAAATGCTTGAAAATGTTTATTTTAGCAAAACAGCACGTTTTGAGTTTTAATCTGCGTTTAATGTAAACATATAAAACGACGAATTTTTATTATTCGTTTTTATTAATATTGCTTCTATTTGAACGATTTCAACGGGATCTAAAAATGCTTGAAAAAAATGATTATTTTAACAGAACAGCACGTTTTGAGCTTTAATCTGCGTTTTAACGCGTAAAGCAGCATAAACACGACGAAATTCTTTTTATTATTCGTTTTTATTAATATTGCGTCTATTTGAACGATTTAACGATTTAAAATGCTTGAAAATGTTTATTTTAGCAAAACAGCACGTTTTGAGCTTTAATCTTGCGTTTTAACGCAGTAAAACAGCATAAAAAACGACGAAATTTTATTATTCGTTTTTATTTTTATTACGTCTATTTGAACGATTTCAACGATCTAAAATGCTTGTAAAATGCTTATTTTAGCAAAACAGCACGTTTTGAGCGTTATCCCTGCGTTTTAATGTAAAACAGCATAAAACGACGAATTTTATTATTCGTTTTTATTATTGCTTCTATCGGAAACGGATTTCAACGATCTAAAATGCTTGAAAATGATTATTTTAGCAAAACAGCACGTTTTGAGCTTCTTTTAATCTGCGTTTTAACGCGTAAAGCAGCATAAACAATGACGAAATTTTATTATTCGTTTTATTAATATTGGTGTCTATTTGAAACGATTTCAACGATTTAAAATGTTTGAAAATGCTTATTTTAGCAAAAACAGCACTGCTTTGAGGCTTTAATCTGCGTTTCTAACGGCAAAACAGCATAAAACGACGAAATTTTTATTATTCGTTTTTATTTTATTACGTCTATTTGAACGATTTCAACGACCCAAATGCTTTGCAAATGCTTATTTTAGCAAAACAGCACGTTTTAAAGCGTTATCCTGCGTTTTAACGCGTAAAACAGCATAAAACGACGAATTTTTGCTATTCGTTTATTATTACTATTGCTTCTATTTGAACGATTTAAATCGATCTAAAATGCCTGAAAATGCTTATTTTAGCAAAATGTTAACGTTTTGAGCTTTATTCCCGTTTTAACGCGTAAAACAGCATACAAAACGACGAAACTTTTTATTATTCCGCTTTTATTAATATTGCGTCTATTTGAACGATTTCAACGATCTAAAATGCTTGAAAATGCTTATCTTAGCAAAAACAGCACGTTTTGAGCTTAATCAGCGTTTTAACGCGTAAACAGCATAAAAAACGACGAAATTTTTATTATTCGTTTTTATTAATATTGCGTCTATTTCCGTGAAACGATTTCAACGATCTAAAATGCTTGAAAATGCTTATTTTAGCAAAAACAGCACGTTTTGAGCTTTTAATCTGCGTTTTAATGCGTAAACAGCATGTAAAAACGTGACGAAATTTTATTATTCGTTTTTATTAATATTGCGTCTATTTGAACGATTTCAACGATTCAAAAATGCTTTGAAAATGCTTATTATTTTAGCAAAAACAGCACGTTTTGAGCTTAATCAGCGTTTTAACGCGTAAACAGCGCATAAAAACGACGAATTTTTATTATTCGTTTTTACAATATTGCTTCTATTTGAACGATTTCAACGATCTAAAATGCTTCGAAAATGCTTTATTTTAAAGCAAACAGCACGTTTTGAATCCAACTCGCGTTTTAACGCGTAAAACAGCATAAAAACGACGAAATTTTAACTATTCGTTTTTACACATTGCGTCTATTTGGAACGATTTCAAACGATCTAAAATGCTTGAAAATGCTTTATTTTAGCAAAACAGCACGTTTTGAGTTTTAATCTGCGTTTTAACGCGTAAAACAGCATAAAAAACGACGAATTTTTATTATTTGTTTTATTAATATTGCTTCTCTATTTGAACCGATTTCAACGATCTAAACGCTTGAAAATGCTTATTTCAGCAAAACAGCACGTTTTGTTTTAATCTGCGTTTTAACGCGTAAACAGCATAAAACGCATCAAATTTTATTATTCGTTTTTATTAATATTGCGTCTATTTTAACGATTTCAAAATGATCTAAAATGCTTGAAAAATGTTTATTTTGCAAAACAGCACGTTTTGAGCTTTAATCTGCGTTTTAACGCGTAAAACAGCATAAAAAACGACGAATTTTTATTAATCGTTTTTGCCATCATTGTTTATTTGAACGTGATTTCAACGATCTAAAAATGCTTTTGAAAAAAATGCTTATTTTAGCAAAAACAGCACGTTTTGTTTTATTCTGCGTTTTAACGCGTAAAACCAGCATAAAAAAAAAAACGACGAAATTTTATTATTCGTTTTTTGCCATTATTGCGTCTATTTTAACGATTTCAACGATCTAAAAATGTTTGAAAATGCTTATTTTAGCAAAACAGCACGTTTTGAGTTTTAATTCGCGTTTTAACGCGTAAAAGCAGCATAAACACGACGAAATTCTTTTATTATTCGTTTTTTATTAATATTGCGTCTATTTGAAACGATTTCAACGATTTAAAAATGCTTGAAAATGCTTATTTTAGCAAAACAGCACGTTTTGAGCTTTAATCTGCGTTTTAACGCGCAAAACAGCATAAAAACGACGAAATTTTATTATTCGTTTTTATTTTACGTCTTATTTGAACGATTTCAACGATCTAAAATGCTTGCAAATGCTTATTTTAGCAAAACAGCACGTTTTGAGCGTTATCCTGCGTTTTAACGCGTAAAACAGTACAAAACGACGAATTTTTATTATTCGTTTTTATTAATATTGCTTCTATTTGAACGATTTCAACGATCTAAAATGCCTGAAAATGCTTATTTTAGCAAAAACAGCATGTTTTGAGCTTTATTCTGCGTTTTAACGCGTAAAACAGCATAAAAACGACGAAATTTTTATTATTCGTTTTTATTAATATTGCGTCTATTTGAACGATTTTCAACGATTCAAAATGCTTTTGAAAATGTTATTTTGGCAAAACAGCACGTTTTGAGCTTTAATCAGCGTTTTAACGCAAAACAGCATAAAAACGACGAAATTTTTATTATTCGTTTTATCAATATTGCGTCTATTTGAACGATTTCAACGATCTAAAATGCTTGAAAATGTTTATTTTAGCAAAACAGCACGTTTTTGAGTTTAATCTGCGTTTTAATGCGTAAAACAGCATAAAACGACGAATTTTTGCTTATTCAGTTTTTATTAATATTGCTTCTATTTGAACGATTTCAACGATCTAAAATGCTTGAAAATGATTATTTTAAAGGTGCTCAGCACGTTTTGAGTTTTAACGGTGTTTAATCTGCAAAAGCAGCATAAAACACGACGAAATTCTTTATTATTCGTTTTTATTAATATTGCGTCTATTTGAACGATTTCAACGACGAAAATGCTTGAAAATGCTTATTTTAGCAAAACAGCACGTTTTGAGTTTTAATCTGCGTTTTAAGTAAAACAGCATAAAAAACGACGAAATTTTTATTATTCGTTTTTATTTTATTACGTCTATTTGAACGATTTCAACGATCTATAATGCTTGCAAATGCTTATTTTAGCAAAAACAGCACGTTTTGAGCGTTATCCTGCGTTTTAACGCGTAAAACAGCATAAAAACGATTACAATTTTTTATTATTCGTTTTTATTAATATTGCTTCTATTTGAACGATTTCAACGATCTAAAATGCTCGAAAATGCTTATTTTAGCAAAACAGCACGTTTTGAGCTTTATTCTGCGTTTTAACGCAGTAAAACAGCATAAAACGACGAAATTTTTATTATTCGTTTTATTAATATTGCGTCTATTTGAACGATTTCAACGATCTAAAAATGCTTGAAAATGCTTATTTTAGCAAAACAGCACGTTTTGAGCTTTAATCAGCGTTTTAACGCGTAAAACAGCATAAAAACGACGAAATTTTTATTATTCGTTTTTATCAATATTGCGTCTATATTTGAACGATTTCCAACGATCTAAAAATGCTTGAAAATGTTTATTTTAGCAAAACAGCACGTTTGAAAGTTTTAATCTGCGTTTTAATGCGTAAAAACAGCATAAAACGACGAATTTTTATTATTCGTTTTTATTACTATTGCTTCTATTTGAACGACGATCTAAAATGCTTGAAAATGCATTATTTTAGCAAAACAGCATCGTTTTGAGCTTTAATCTGCGTTTTAACGCGTAAAGCAGCATAAACACGACGAAATTTTATTATTCGTTTTATTAATATTGCGTCTATTTGAACGATTTCAACGATTTAAAATGCTTCGGAAAACAATAGATTTTGAAAGCAAAACAGCATCAGTTTGAGCTTTAATCTGGTGTCTTTAACGCGTAAAACAGCATAAAACGACGAAATTTTTATTATTCGTTTTTTATTTTTATTACGTCTATTTGAACGATTTCACCGATCTAAAAATGCTTGCAAATAAAGCTTATTTTAGCAAAACAGCATCAAGCCTTTTGAAAGGGTTATCCCGCGTTTTATCGCGTAAACAGCATAAAACGACGAATTTTTATTATCCGTTTTTATTAATATTGTTTCTATTTGAACGATTTCAACGATCTAAAATGCTTGAAAATGATTATTTTAGCAAAACAGCACGTTTTTGAGCTTTAATCTGCGTTTTAACGCGTAAAAGCAGCATAAATGACGAAATTCTTTTTATTATTCGTTTTTATTAATATTGGTGTCTATTTGAACGATTTCAACGATTTAAAAATGCTTGAAAATGCTTTATTTTAGCAAAACAGCATCGTTTTGAGTTTCTGAATTCAGGTTTTAATCGCGTAAAACAGCATAAAAACGACGAAATTTTATTATTCGTTTTTATTTTTATTACGTCTATTTGAACGATTTCAACGATCTGCAGCCGCTTGTGAAATAAGTTTATTTTAGCAAAATAAAGCACGTTTTGAGCGTTATCCTGCGTTCTAACGCGTAAAACAGCACAAAAACGACGAATTTTTATTATTCGTTTTTATTAATATTGCTTCTATTTGAAACGATTTCAAATCGATCTAAAAATGCCCAGTGGCTTTGGTTTTAGCAAAACAGCATCGTTTTATTTTTACCGCGTTTTAACGCGTAAAACAGCATAAAACACGAAATTTTTATTATTGGTTTTTATTAATATTGCGTCTATTTGAACGATTTCAACGATCTAAAATGATTGAAAATGCTTTAGCAAAACAGCACGTTTTGAGCTTTTAATCTGCGTTTTAACGCGTAAAACAGCATAAAACGACGAATTTTTTTTTCGTTTTTTATTAATAGCCCTTTTATTTGAACGATTCAACGATCTAAAATGCTTGAAAATGTTTATTTTAGCAAACAGCCGTTTTGAACTTTAATCTGCGTTTTAACGCGTAAAACAGCATAAAACGACGAAATTTTTATATATTCGTTTTATTAATATTTTCGTCTATTTGAACGATTTCAACGATCTAAAATGTTGAAAATGCTTATTTTAGCAAAACAGCACGTTTTTTTAGCTTAATCTGCGTTTTAACGCGTAAAACAGCATAAAACGACAATTTTTTTATTTGTTTTTATTAATATTGCTTTTTTGAACGATTTCAACGATTAAAATGCTTGAAAAGCTTATTTTAGCAAAACAGCACGTTTTTTAGGTTTTAATCTCGTTTTTAACCGTAAACAGCATAAAACGACGAATTTTTATTATTCTTTTTTATTAATTGCGTCTTTTGAACGTTTCACGATCAAATGCTTTGAAAATGCTTATTTTAAGCAAAACAGCACGTTTTGAGCTTTAATCTGCGTTTTTTAAAGCGTAAAACAGCATAAAAACGACGAATTTTTTTTTAATCGTTTTTATAATATTGCTTCTATTTGAACGTTTCCAACGATCTAAAAATGCTTGAAAATGCTTATTTTAGCAAAACAGCACGTTTTGAGCTTTATTCTGCGTTTTAACGCGTAAAACAGCATAAAACGAAAAAATTCGTTTTTATTAATTTGCGTTTTTAACGTTACGATAAAAATTTGAAAAGTTTATTTGAAAACGCACTTTTGAGCTTTAACGTTAGCTAAAACAATAAAAACGCAAATTTTATATTCGTTTTAATAAATTGTTTTATTAATTAAATTAAATGCTTTTTTAGCAAAACACGTTTTGAGCTTTTTAAACGCGTTTTTCGTAAAACAAAAAAAAATAAAAAAACCCAAATTTTTAAATGTTTTCTTAAAATTTGTTAC
>NW_027047331.1:0-15664 GCF_025399875.1 Dalotia coriaria
ACCTTTTAATAAAATAAAAAAAAAATTTTTAACCCCCTTTTTTTAATTTGCTTCTTTTAAGTTTAACGAAAAAAGCGAAAAATTTTTTTTTGGTTTTAAAAAATTTTTTTAACGGTTTTTAAAAAAAAAAAAAATTTTTTTTTTCGTTTTTTTTAATTTGCTTTTTTAACGACAACGATTAAAAATTTAAAATCTTTTTTAAAAAAGCCTTTTGACTTTAACGGTTTTAAGCTAAAACAAAAAAAAGAAATTTTTTTTTTTGTTTTTTTTCAGGTTTTATTTAACGATTTAACGACAAAATTTAAAATCTTTTTTTTAAAAAAAGCCTTTTGACTTTTTTCACTTTTAAGCTAAAAAAATAAAAACGACGTTTTTTTTTTTCGTTTTTATTAAAAGCTTAGAAAGATTTCATATTTTTAAAGCTTTTTTTGAAAAAAGCACGTTTTAAAACTTTAATTTTTTTTGGTAAAACAGCCCGGGGTTTTTATTTTCGTTTTTAAATTTTTTGCCATTTAACGATTTAACGTTAAAATGCTTTTAAAAAATTTTACAAAAAAATTTTTATTTTAACGCGTTTTAAGCTAAAAGCTAAAAAAAGAAAAACGTTTTTTTTTTATTCGTTTTTAAATTTCCCTTTAAAAATTAAAAATTTTTTTTAAAAAAACTTTTTTTAACGCGTTTTTAAGCTAAAAAAAAACGGAAAAATTACGAATTTTTATTTTTTTTAAGATTTAACGATTAAAATCTTAAAATGCTTTTTAAAAAACTTTTTTTTTTACCCCTTTTTTTAAGGAAAAAAGAAAAAAAAAATTTTTTTTTTTTTTTTAATTTCTTTTAAATTTAAAATCTAAAATTTAAAAATTTTTTTAAAAAACAATTTTTTTAATCGCGTTTTTAAAGCGTAAAAAAAAAACGACGAATTTTTTTTTATTCGTTTTATTAAAGGTTTTTTTTGAACGATTTCAAAGATCTAAAATTTTAAAATGCTTATTTTAGCAAAACAGCACGTTTTTAGCTTTAATCTGCGTTTTGACGCGTAACACAGCATAGAAACAACGAAATTTTTATTATTCGTTTCTTATTTTTATTGCGTCTATTTGAACGATTTCAACGATCTAAAATGCTTGAAAATGCTTTTTTAGCAAAACAGCACGTTTTGAGCGTTAATCTGCGTTTTTAAAGCGTAAAACAGCATAAAAACGACGAATTTTTATTATTCGTTTTTATTAATATTGCTTCTATTTGAACGATTTCAACGATCTAAAAAAGCTTGAAAAAAGTTATTTTAGCAAAACAGCACGTTTTGAGCTTTATTCTGCGTTTTAACGCGTAAAACAGCATAAAAACGACGAAATTTTTATTATTCGTTTTTATTAATATTGCGTCTATTTGAACGATTTCAACGATCTAAAAAAGCTTGAAAATGCTTATTTTAGCAAAACAGCACGTTTTGAGCTTTTTAAACTGCGTTTTAACGCGTAAAACAGCATAAAAATGATGAATTTTTATTATTCGTTTTTATTAATATTGCTTCTATTTGAACGATTTCAACGATCTAAAATGCTTGAAAATGCTTATTTTAGCAAAACAGCACGTTTTGAGTTTATTCTGCGTTTTAACGCGTAAAACAGCATAAAACGACGAAATTTTATTATTCGTTTTTATTAATATTGCGTCTATTTGAACGATTTCAACGATCTAAAAATCCTTGAAAATGCTTATTTTAGCAAAAAAGCACGTTTTGAGCTTTAATCTGCGTTTTTAAAGCGTAAAACAGCATAAAAAACGACGAAATTTTTATTATTCGTTTTTTTTAATATTGCGTCTATTTGAACGATTTCAACGATCTACAATGCTTGAAAATGCTTATTTTAGCAAAACAGCACGTTTTGAGTTTTAATCTGCGTTTTAACGCGTAAAACAGCATAAAACGACGAAATTTTTTATTATTCGTTTTATTAATATTGCGTCTATTTGAACGATTTCAACGATCTAAAATGCTTGAAAATGCTTATTTTAGCAAAACAGCACGTTTTGGCTTTATTCTGCGTTTTAACGCGTAAAACAGCATAAAACGACGAAATTTTATTATTCGTTTTTATTTTTTTTGCGTCTATTTGAACGGGTTTCAACGATCTAAAATGCTTGAAAATGCTTATTTTAGCAAAACAGCACGTTTTGAGCTTTAATCTGCGTTTTAACGCGTAAAACAACATAAAAACGACGAATTTTTATTATTCGTTTTTATTAATATTGCTTCTATTTAAACGATTTCAACGATCTAAAATGCTTGAAAATGCTTATTTTAGCAAAACAGCACGTTTTGAGCTTTAATCTGCGTTTTAACGCGTAAAACAGCATAAAACGACGAAATTTTTATTATTCGTTTTTATTAATATTGCTTTTATTTGAACGATTTCAACGATCTAAAAATGCTTCTGAAAATGTTTTTATTTTAAAGCAAAAACAGCACGTTTTGAGCTTTAATCTGCGTTTCAACGCGTAAACAGCATAAAAAAACGACCAATTTTTTATTATTCGTTTTTATTAATATTGCGTCGCTATTTGAACGATTTCAACGATTCAAAAATGCTTGAAAATGCTTTTATTTTAGCAAAACAGCACGTTTTGAAGCTTTAATCTGCGTTTTAACGCGTAAACAGCAGAAAAACGACGAATTTTTATTATTCGATTTTAATTAATATTGTTTCTATTTGAACGATTTCAACGATCTAAAATGCTTGAAAATGCTTTATTTTAGCAAAACAGCATCGTTTTGAGCTTTATTCTGCGTTTTAACGCGTAGTAACAGCACATAAAACGACGAACTATTATTATTCGTTTTATTAATATTGGTGTCTATTTGAACAATTTCAACGATCTACAATGATTGAAAATGCTTATTTTAGCAAATGTTAATGTTTTGAGTTTTAATCTGCGTTTTAATCATGTGTAAACAGTATAAAACGACGAAGTTTTTATTATTCGTTTTTATTAATATTATGTCTATTTTGAACGATTTCAACGATCTTAAAATGCTTGAAAATGCTTAATTTAGCTGAAAAAACAGCACGTTTTTTATTTTTAATCTATGTTTTGTGAATCGCGTAAAACAGCATAAAAACGACGAGTTTTTAATATCTGTTTTTATTAATATTGCTTCTATTTTGAACGGGATTTCAACGATCTAAAATGCTTGAAAATGCTTATTTCAGCAAAACAGCACGTTTTGAGCGCTTTATCTCTGCGTTTTAACGCGTAAAACAGCATAAAACGACGAAATTTTATTATCTTCGTTTTTATTAATATTGGTGTCTATTTGAACGATTTCAACGATCTAAAATGTTTTGACAATGCTTTATTTTAGCAAAACAGCACGTTTTGAGCTTTAATCTTGCGTTTTAACGCGTAAAACAGCATAAATTACGAATTTTTCATTATTCGGTTTTTTATTAAAATTGCTTCTATTTAAACGATTTCAACGGGATCTAAAAATGCTTGAAAATGCTTTATTTTAGCAAAAACAGCTAATGTTTTAAGCGTTAATCTGCGTTTTAACGCGTAAAAACAGCATAAAACGACGAAATTTTTGTTATTCGTTTTGCCATTATTGTTTCTATTTGAACGATTTCAACGATCTAAAATGCTTTCGAAAATGCTTATTTTAGCAAAACAAAGCACGTTTTGAGTTGTAATCTGCGTTTTAACGCGTAAAACAGCATAAAAACGACGAATTTTTTATTATCTTCGTTTTATTAATATTGCGTCTATTTGAAACGATTTCAACGATCTGAAATGCTTGAAAATGTTTATTTTAGCAAAAAACAGCATCGTTTTGAGCTTTAATCTGCGTTTTAACGCGTAAACAGCATAAAAACGACGAATTTTATTATTCGTTTATTATTACTATTGCGTCTATTTGAAACCGATTTCAACGATCTAAAATGCTTGAAAATGCTTATTTTAGCAAAACATGTTTTGAGCTTTACTCTGCGTTTTAACGCGTAAAACAGCATAAAAACGACAAAATTTTTATTATTCGTTTTTTATTTTATTAGTTTCTATCGGAAACGATTTCTCTAAATCGATCTAAAATGCTTGAAAATGCTTAATTTTAGCAAAAACAGCACGTTTTGAGCTTTAATCTGCGTTTTAACGCGTAAAACAGCATAAAACGACGAATTTTTTATTATTCGTTTTTTAATAATATTGCTTCTATTTGAACGATTTCCAACGATCTAAAAATGCGTTTGAAAATGCTTATTTCAGCAAAACAGCACGTTTTGAGTTTTATTCTGCGCTCTAACGCGTAAAACAGCATAAAAAACGACGAAATTTTTATTATTCGTTTTATTAATATTGCGTCTATTGAACGATTTCCCAACGATCTAAAATGCTTAAAAATGCTACTTAGCAAAACAGCACGTTTTGAGCTTAATCTGCGTTTAACGCGTAAAACAGCATAAAAATGACGAATTTTTATTATTCGTTTTTATTAATATTGCTTCTATTTAAACGATTTCAAATCGATCTAAAAATGCTTTGAAAATGCTTATTATTTTAGCAACACAGCACGTTTTTAAGCGTTAATCTGCGTTTTAACGCGTAAAACAGCATAAAAAACGACGAAATTTTTGTTATTCGTTTTTATTAATATTGCTTCTATTTGAACGATTTCAACGATCTAAAAATGCTTGAAAATGCTTATTTTAGCAAAACAGCACGTTTTGAGCTGTAATCTGCGTTTTAACGCGTAAACAGCATAAAAACGACGAATTTTTTATTATTTCGTTTTTATTAATATTGCGTCTATTTGAACGATTTCAACGATCTGAAATGCTTGAAAATGCTTATTTTAGCAAAAATGTTAATGTTTTGAGCGCCTTTAAAATCTGGCGCGTTTTAACGCGTAAAACAGCATAAAACGACGAATTTTTATTATTCGTTTTTATTAATATTGCGTCTATTTGAACGATTTCAACGATCTAAAATGTTTTTCTGAAAATGCTTTTATTTTAGCAAAAACAGCACGTTTTGAGCTTTATTCTGCGTTTTAACGGGCGTAAAACAGCATAAAAACGACAAAATTTTTATTATTCGTTTTTATTTTCTTATTGCGTCTATTTTGAACGATTTCAACGATCTAAAAATGCTTGAAAATGCTTATTTTAGCAAAACAGCACGTTTTGAGCTTTAATCTGCGTTTTAACGCGTAAAACAGCATAAAAACGACGAATTTTTATTATTGCTTTTTATTAATATTGCGTCTATTTGAACGATTTCAACGATCTAAAATGCTGAAAATGCTTATTTTAGCAAAACAGGAGGTTTTGAGCTTTATTCTGCGTTTTAACGCGTAAAAACAGCATAAAAACGACGAAATTTTATTATTCGTTTTATTTTATTGCGTCTATTTAAACGATTTCAACGATCTAAAAAGCTTGAAAAATGCTTATTTTAGCAAAACAGCACGTTTTCAGTTTTAATCTGCGTTTTAACGCGTAAAACAGCATAAAAACGACGAATTTTATTATTCGTTTTTATTAATATTGCTTCTATTTGAACGATTTCAACGATCTAAAATGCTTGGAAATGCGTATTTTAGCAAAAAAACAGCACGTTTTGAGTTTAATCTGCTTTTAACGCGTAAAACAGCATAAAACGACGAAATTTCTTTATTATCTGTTTTATTACATTATTGCGTCTATTTGAACGATTTCAACGATCTAAAAATGCTTGAAAATGTTTATTTTAGCAAAACAGCACGTTTTGAGCTTTAATCTGCGTTTTAACGCGCGTAAAAACAGCATAAAACGACGAATTTTTATTATTCGTTTTTATTACTATTGCTCTATTTGAACGATTTCCCAATGATCTAAAATGTTTGAAAATGCTTATTTTAGCAAAACAGCACGTTTTGAGCTTTTAATCTGCGTTTTAAAGTGCAAAACAGCATAAAAACGACGAATTTTTATTATTCGTTTTTATTAATATTGCGTCTATTTGAACGATTTCAACGATCTAAAATGCTGAAAATGCTTATTTTAGCAAAACAGCACTTTTTGAGCTTTCACCCGCGTTTTAACGCGTAAAACAGCATAAAAACGACGAATTTTTATTATTCGTTTTTATTAATATTGTTTTATTTGATCGATTTCCAACGATCTAAAATGTTTGAAAATGATTATTTTACAAAACAGCACGTTTTTGAGCTTTAATCTGCGTTTAACGCGTAAACAGCATAAAAACGACGAATCTTTTGGTTATTCGTTTTTATTAATATTGCTTCTATTTAAACGATTTCGCTAACGATCTAAAACGCTTAAAATGCTTTATTTTAGCAAAACAGCACGTTTGAGTTTAATCTGCGTTTTAACGCGTAAAACAGCATAAAATGACGAATTTTATTATTCGTTTTTATTAATATTGCTTCTATTTAAACGATTTCTAACGATCTAAAACGCTTAAAATGCTTTTATTTTAGCAAAACAGCATCGTTTTGAGCTTTTAATCTGCGTTTTAACGCGTAAAACAGCATAAAAACGACGAAATTTTTATTATTCCGTTTTTATTAATATTATTGTTCTATTTGAACGATTTCAACGATCTAAAAATGCTTGAAAATGCTTATTTTAGCAAAACAGCACGTTTTGAGCTTTAATCTGCGTTTTAACGCGTAAAACAGCATAAAAACGACGAATTTTTATTATTCGTTTTTATTAATATTGCTTCTATTTGAACTACTTCCCAACGATCTAAAATGCTTGAAAATGCTTATTTTTAGCAAAACAGCACGTTTTGAGCTTTATTCTGCGTTTTAACGCGCGTAAAACAGCGCATAAAAACGATTTAAATTTTATTATTCGTTTCTTTTTATTATTGCGTCTATTTGAACGATTTCAACGATCTAAAATGCTTGAAAATGCTTATTTTAGCAAAACAGCACGCTTTTGAGCTTTAATCAATCTGCGTTTTAACGCGTAAACAGCATAAAACGACGAATTTTTTATTATTCGTTTTTATTAATATTATTTCTATTTGAACGATTTCAACGGATCTAAAATGCTTGAAAATGCTTATTTTAGCAAAACAGCACGTTTGAGTTTAATCTGCGTTTTAACGCGTAAAACAGCATAAAACGGCGAATTTTTTATTATTCGTTTTTATTAATATTGCTTCTATCGCGAACGATTTCAACGATCTAAAATGCTTGAAAATGCTTATTTTAGCAAAACAGCACGTTTTGAGCTTTAATCAGCGTTTTAACGCGTAAAACAGCATAAAAACGACGAAATTTTATTATTTGTTTTTATTAATATTGCGTCTATTTGAACGATTTCAACGATCTAAAATGTTTTTCTTGAAAATTTTATTTTAGCAAAACAGTTAATGTTTTGAGCTTTAATCTGCCTTTTAACGCGTAAAACAGCAATATAAAACGACGAATTTTTAATTATTCGTTTTTATTACTATTGCTTCTATTAGAACGATTTCAACCGATCTAGAATGCTTGAAAAATGCTTATTTTAGCAAAACAGCACGTTTTGAGCTTTAAATCTGCGTTTTTAACGCGTAAAATGTATAAAAACGACAAATTTTTTATTATTCGTTTTATTAATATTGCGTCTATTTGAACGATTTCAACGATCTAAAATGCTTGAAAAATGCTTATTTTAGCAAAACAGCACGTTTTGAGTTTTTTAATCTGCGTTTTAACGCGTAAAAACAGCATAAAACGACGAATTTTTATTATTCGTTTTTATTAATATTGCTTCTATTTGAACGATTTCAACGATCTAAAAATGCTTGAAAATGCTTATTTTAGCAAAAAAAACAGCACTTTTTGAGTTTTTAATCTGCGTTTTAATCGCGTAAAACAGCATAAAAACGACGAATTTTTTATTATTCGTTTTATTAATATTGCTTCTATTTTAAACGGATTTCAACGATCTAAAATGCTTGAAAATGATTATTTTAGCAAAAACAGCACGTTTTGAGCTTTAACTGCGTTTTAACGCGTAAACAGCATAAAACGACGAAGTTTTTATTATTCGTTTTTATTAATATTCTTTTGAACATTTCAAAATTAAAATGCGAAAATGTATTTTAAAAAAAGCACGTTTGAGTTTTAATTGCGTTTTTAAAGCGTAAAACAGCATAAAAAACGAATTTTTTTTTATTCGTTTTTTTAAAGCTTCATTTAAAAGATTTCAAAGATTTAAAAAACTTAAAAAAGCTTATTTTGAAAAAAGCCCTTTTGAGTTTTAATCTGCGTTTTTAACCCCTAAAACAGCATAAAACCAAAAATTTTTTAATTATTCGATTTTAATCATTGCTTCTATTTGAACGATTTCAACGATCTAAAATGCTTGAAAATGCTTATTTTAGCAAAACAGCACGTTTTGAGTTTTATTCTGCGTTTTAACGCGTAAAACAGCATAAAAACGACGAAATCCATATTATTCGTTTTTATTAATATTGCGTCTATTTGAACAATTTCAACGATCTACAATGATTGAAAATGTTTATTTTAGCAAAACAGCACGTTTTGAGTTTTAATCTGCGTTTTAACGCGAAAACATCATAAAATGACGATTTTTTATTATTCGTTTTTAATTATTGCTTCTATTTAAACGATTTCAACGATCAAAATGCTTGAAAATGCTTATTTTAGCAAAACAGCACGTTTTGAGCTTTAATCTGCGTTTTAACGCGTAAAACAGCATAAAATTCGACGAATTTTTTTTTATTCGTTTTATTAATATTGCTTCTATTTGGAACGATTTCAACGATCTAAAATGCTGAAAATGCTTATTTTAGCAAAACAGCACGTTTTGAGCTTTTAATCTGCGTTTTAACGCGTAAAACAGCATAAAAACGACGAAGTTTTTATTATTCGTTTTTATTAATATTGCGCCTATTTGAAAGATTTCAACGATCTAAAATGCTTGAAAATGCTTATTTTAGCAAAACAGCACTTTTGAGTTTTAATCTGCGTTTTAACGCGTAAAACAGCATAAAAACGACGAATTTTTTATTATTCGTTTTTATTAATATTGCTTCTATTTGAACGATTTCAACGATCTAATATGCTTGAAAATGATTATTTTGCAAAACAGCACGTTTTGAGCTTTTAATCTGCGTTTTAACGCGTAAAACAGCATAAAACGACAGTTTTTATTATTCGTTTTTTTTTAATATTGAGTCTATTTGAACGATTTCAACGATCTAAAATGCTTGAAAATGCTTAATTTAGCAAAACACCACGTTTTGAGCTTTAATCTGCGTTTAACGCGTAAACAGCATAAAAAAGACGAATTTTATTATTCGTTTTTTATTAATATTGCTTCTATTTGAACGATTTCAACGATCTAAAATGCTTGAAAATGCTTATTTCAGCAAAACAGCACGTTTTGAGTTTTATTCTGCGTTTTAACGCGTAAAACAGCATAAAAACGACGAAATTTCTATTATTCGTTTTTATTAATATTGCGTCTATTTGAACGATTTCTAACAATCTAAAATGCTTGAAAATTCATTTTAGCAAAACAGCACGTTTTGAGCTTTTAATCTGCGTTTTAACGCGTAAAACAGCATAAAATTACGAATTTTTATTATTCGTTTTTATTAATATTGCTTTCTATTTAAACGATTTCAACGATTTAAAACGCTTAAAATGCTTATTTTAGCAAAACAGCACGTTTTGAGCTTTAATCTGCGTTTTAACGCGTAAACAAGCATAAAACGACGAATTTTTATTATTCGTTTTTATTAATATTGCTTCTATTTGAACGATTTCAACGATCTAAATGCTTGAAAATGATTATTTTGCAAAACAGCACGTTTTGAGCTTTAATCTGCGTTTTAACGCGTAAAACAGCATAAAACGACGAAGTTTTTATTTTCGATTTTTTTATTAATATTGAGTCTATTTGAACGATTTCAACGATCTAAAAATGCTTTGAAATGCTTAATTTAGCAAAACAGCACGTTTTGAGTTTATCTGCGTTTTAAGCGTAAAACAGCATAAAACGACGAATTTTTATTATTCGTTTTATTAATATTGCTTCTATTTGAAACGATTTCAACGATCTAAAATGCTTGAAAATGCTTATTTCAGCAAAACAGCACGTTTTGAGCTTTATTCTGCTTTTAACGCGTAAAATCAGCATAAAAACGACAAATTTTTTATTCGTTTTATTATTGCGTCTATTGAACGATTTCAACGATCTAAAATGCTTGAAAATGCTTATTTTAGCAAAACAGCACGTTTTGAGCTTTTAACTGCGTTTTAACGCGTAAAACAGCATAAAAATGACGAATTTTTTATTATCGTTTTATTAATATTGCTTCTATTTAAACGATTTCAACGATCTAAAATGCTTGAAAATGCTTATTTTTTTCAAAAAAAGCACGTTTTGAGCTTTATTCGCGTTTTAACGCGGAAAACAGCATAAAAACGACAAAAATTTTTATTATTCGTTTTTTTTTTTTATTTGGGCTATTTGAACATTTCAACGATCTAAAATGCTTGAAAAAAGCTTATTTTAGCAGAACAGCACGTTTTGAGCTTTAATCTGCGTTTAACGCGTAAAACAGCATAAAAACGACGAATTTTTTTTTATTCCCTTTTATTAATATTGCTTCTATTTGAACGATTTCCAACCCATCTAAAATGCTTGAAAAATAACATTTTAGCAAAAAGACGTTTTGGAAAAATTTTTTCTGCGTTTTAACGGGAAAACGGGAAAAAAACGACGGGAAATTTTTTATTCGTTTTTTTTTAATATTGCGTCTAAAGAAATTTCCAACAATCTAAAAAGCTTGAAAATGCTAATTTTTAAAAAAAACACGTTTTTAGCTTTTTAAACCCCCCCTTTTCGCCCCTAAAAAAAGCTAAAAAAATTTCGAATTTTTATTATTCGTTTTATTAATATTTGGGCCCATTTAAAAAGATTTCAACGATTTTAAAAAGGGAAAAATGCTTATTTTTCAAAAAAAGCACGTTTTTAGTTTTAATCTGCGTTTTTAACGCGTAAAACAGCATAAAAACGACCAATTTTTTTTTTATTCGTTTTATTAATTTTCGCCCATTTTTAACGATTTCAACGATCTAAAATGCTTGAAAATGTTTTTTTAGCAAAAAAAGCACGTTTTGAGTTTTTTAAACTGCGTTTTAACGAAAAAAGCATAAAAAAGACGAAATTTTTTTTTATTCGATTTTTTAAATTTAAAATTGCTTCTTTTGGGAAAGATTTCAACGATCTAAAATGCTTGAAAAGCTTTTTAGCAAAACAGCCGTTTTGGGTTTTATTCCCCGTTTTTAAAGCGTAAAACGGCAAAAAGGCCCCAAAACCCCAATTTTTCCCCTTTTTATTAATATTGCGTCTATTTTGAACAATTTCAACGATCTCAATGATTGAAAAATGTTTATTTTTGGGAAAACAGCCCTTTTGAGCTTTTTAAACTGCGTTTTAACGCGGCATCATAAAAAGACGATTTTTTTTTATTTGTTTTTTTTAATATTGCTTCTATTTAAACCCCTTTCAACGATCTAAAAAAGCTTGAAAATGCTTATTTTAGCAAAACAGCACGTTTTGAGCTTTAATCTGCGTTTTAACGCGTAAAACAGCATAAAAAACGACGAATTTTTTTTATTCGTTTTTTTTAATTTAAAATTGCTTCTATTTAACGATTTCAACGATCTAAAAAAGCTTGGTCTTATTTTTGCAAAACAGCCCTTTTTTAGCTTTAATCTGCGTTTTAACGCGTAAAAAAGGGATAAAACGACGAAATTTTTTTTTATTCGTTTTTTTTAATATTGCGCCTTTTGGGATTTCAACGATCTAAAATGCTTGAAAATCTTTTTTTTGAAAAAACAGCCAATCCCCCCCTTTTAACGCGTAAAACGCATAAAAAAGACGAATTTTTTTTTATTCGTTTTTTTTTAATATTCCCTTATTTGAACGATTTCAACGATCTTTAAAAATGGGGAAAAAAGATTATTTTTAAAAAAGCCGTTTTGAGCTTTTTTAAACTGCGTTTTTTAAAGCGTAAAACGGGGAAAAAAGACGAAGTTTTTTTTATTCGTTTTTTTTTAATATTGAGCCCATTTGAACGATTTCAACGATCTAAAATGCTTGAAAAAAGCTTAATTTAGCAAAAAACCACGTTTTATTTTTAAACTGCGTTTTTTCGCGTAAAACAGCATAAAAACGAATTTTTTTTATTTTTCGGGTTTTTTTAATATTGCTTCTATTTGAACGATTAACGATCTAAAATGCTTGAAAATGTTTTTTTCCGAAAAAAGCAAGTTTTGAGCTTTTATTCTGCGTTTTAACGCGTAAAAAAAAAAGCATAAAACGACGAAATTTCTATTATTCGTTTTTTTTTTAATATTGGGGTCTTTTGAACGATTTCAACGATCTAAAATGCTTTAAAATTTTTTTTAGCAAAACAGCACGTTTTTAGCTTTAACCCTTTTAACGCGTAAAACAGCATAAAAAAGACGTATTTTTATTATTCCCTTTTTTTTAAATTGCTTCTATTTTAAACGGGTTTCAACGATATAAAATGCTTTGAAAATGCTTATTTTTGGGAAAAAAAGCACGTTTTTAAAACGTTAATTTGCGTTTTTTAAAGCGTAAAACAACATAAAACGACGACATTTTTTTTTATTCGTTTTTATTAATATTCTTCTATTTGAACGATTTCAACGATCTTTAAAAAGCTTGAAAATGCTTATTTTTTGGGAAAACAGCTTTTGGGGGTAATTGCGCTATAACGGTAAAACAGCATAAAAAAGACGAATTTTTTTTATTCGTTTTTATTAATATTGCGTCTATTTGAACATTTCAACGGTCTAAAAAAGCTTGAAAATGCTTATTTTAGCAAAACAGCCCTTTTTAGCTTTTTAAACTGCGTTTTAACGCGTAAAACGCTTTTAAAAAAGACGAATTTTTTTTTATTTTTTTTTTATTAAAATTGCTTCTATTTGAACGATTTCAACGATCTAAAAAAGCTTGAAAATTTCTTTTTTTAGCAAAAAAGCACGTTTTGAGTTTTTTTCTTTCGTTTTAACGCGTAAAAAAAGTATAAAACGACGAAATTTTTATTATTCGTTTTTATTAAAAATTTTCCCCCTATTTGAACGGTTTTAACAATCAAAACTTGAAAATGTTTTATTTTTGCAAAACAGCACGTTTTTTAGCTTTAATTCGTTTTAAGGGAAAACGGGATAAAAAAATTTCGAATTTTTTTTTTTCGTTTTTTTTAATATTGCTTCATTTAAACGATTTCAACGATTTAAAACGCTTAAAAATGTTATTTTAGCAAAAACACACGTTTTGAGTTTTTAAACTGCGTTTTAACGCGTAAAAAAGGGATAAAAAAGACGAATTTTTATTATTCCCTTTTTTTTTAATATTGCTTCTATTTGAACGATTTCAACGATCTAAATGGGGAAAATGATTATTTTTGCAAAACAGCCCTTTTGGGCTTTTTAAACTGCGTTTTTTAACCGTAAAAAACATAAAACGACGAAGTTTTATTATTCGTTTTTTTTTAATATTGGGGTCTATTTGAACGATTTTTAACGATCTAAAATGCTTGAAAATGCTTTTAAATTTTGCAAAACAGCACGTTTTGAGCCTTTTTAAACTGCGTTTTTTCGCGAAAACGCATAAAAACGACGAATTTTTAAATTTTTCTTTTTTTAATTTGCTTCTTTTTTAACGATTTCAACGATCTAAAAAAGCTTAAAATGCTTATTTCAGCAAAACGGGACGTTTTTAGTTTTATTCTGCGTTTTAACGCGTAAAACAGCATAAAAAAGACGGAAATTTTTTTATTATTCGTTTTTTTTAATATTTTCGTTATTTGAACGATTTCAAAGATCTAAAATGTTTTGGAAAAAGCTTATTTTAGCAAAACAGCACGTTTTGGCTTTAATCTGCGTTTTTAAAGCGTAAAACAGCATAAAAATGAAAGTTTTTTTTTATTATTCCCTTTTTTTTTTTATTGCTTCTATTTAAACGATTTCAACGATCTAAAATGCTTGAAAATGCTTTTTTTTGGGAAAACAGCACGTTTTTTAAGGGGTTAATTTGCGTTTTAACGCGTAAAAAAACATAAAAAACGACATTTTTGTTATTCGTTTTTTTTTAATTTGCTTCATTTGAACGATTTCAACGATCTAAAATGCTTGAAAATGCTTATTTTAGGCCCAAAAAAGACGTTTTGAGCTGTAATCCGCTTTTAACCGTCGCCTTTTAAAAAAAACGAATTTTTATTATTGTTTTTAAATTAAAGGCCCTCTTTTTAAAAATTTCAACGGTCTAAAATGCTTGAAAATCTTATTTTAAGCCAAAACGACGTTTTGAGTTTTTAAACTGCGTTTTAACGCGTAAAACAAGGCCCCCAAAAGACGAATTTTTTTTATTCCCTTTTTTTTAATATTGCGTCTATTTGGGAAAGATTTCAACGATTTAAAAAGCTTGAAAATGCTTTTTTTTTCAAAACAGCCGTTTTGAAAACTTTATTCAGCGTTGTAACGCGTAAAACAACATAAAACGACAAAATTTTTATTATTCGTTTTTTTTTTTTATTGCGTCTATTTAAGGTTTTAACGATCTTCTTGAAAATGCTTATTTTTAGCAGAACAGCACGTTTTGAGTTTTAATCTGCGTTTTTGCGTAAAACAGCATAAAACGACGGGTTTTTTTATTCGTTTTTATTAATATTGCTTCTATTTGAACGATTTTTAACGATCTAAAATGCTTGAAAATGCTTATTTTAAGCCGGGACGTTTTTAAAAATTTTTTCTGCGTTTTAACGCGTAAAAAAAGGGATAAAAACGACGGGAAAATTTTTTATTCGTTTTTTATTTAAAATTGCGTCTATTTGAACGATTTCCCAAAAATCCAAAAAAGCTTGAAAATGCTCATTTTAGCAAAACAGCCCTTTTTAGCTTTAATCTGCGTTTTAACGCGTAAAACAGCATAAAAATTTCCCAATTTTTTTATTGTTTTTTTTTAATAATTCTTCCCAAAAAGATTTCAACGATTTAAAACGCAAAAAAGCTTTTTTTTAGCAAAACGGGACGTTTTGAGTTTTAATCTGCGTTTTTTTAAAGCGTAAAAAAGCATAAAAAAGACCAATTTTTTTTTTTCGTTTTTTTTTAATATTGCGTCTATTTGAACGATTTCAACGATTAAAATGCTTTTTAAAATGCTTATTTTAGCAAAACAGCACGTTTTGAAAATTTTTAAACTGCGTTTTAACGCGTAAAAAAATAAAAAAGACGAATTTTTTTTTATTCGATTTTTTTAAAGCTTCATTTTTAACGATTTCCCCGATCAAAAATGTGAAAATGCTTATTTTTGGGTAAAAAAAGCCGTTTTGAGTTTTTTTTCTGCGTTTTAACGCGTAAAACAGCATAAAAAAGGCGAAAAACAATTTTTATTCGTTTTTTTTTAAATTGGCCTTTTATTTGAACAAAATTTTTTAACGATCACCCCAAAGGTTTTAAAATGTTTATTTTAGCAAAACAGCACGTTTTTAGCTTTTTAAACTGCCCTTTTTAAAGCAAAAAATCTTAAAAAAGACGATTTTTTTTATTATTCGTTTTTTTTTAATATTGCTTCCCATTTAAACGATTTCAACG
>NW_027047332.1:0-15662 GCF_025399875.1 Dalotia coriaria
GCAAATTTAATCTTTTTAAGCGTCTAACGACGAATTTAATCTTATTATTCGTTTTTATTAAAAAAGATATTTTTGCTTCTATTTAAACGATTTCAACGATCTAAAATGCTTGAAAATGCTTATTTTAGCAAAACAGCACGTTTTGAGCTTTAATCTGCGTTTTAACGCGTAAAACAGCATAAAACGACGAATTTTTTATTATTCGTTTTTATTAATATTGCGTCTATTTGAACGATTTCAACGATCTAAAATGCTTGAAAATGTTATTTTAGCAAAACAGCACGTTTTGAGCTTTATTCTGCGTTTTAACGAGTAAAACAGCATAAAACGACGAAATTTTTTATTATTCGTTTTTATTTTTATTGCGTCTATTTGAACGATTTCAACGATCTAAAATGCTTGAAAATGCTTATTTTAGCAAAACAGCACGTTTTGAGCTTTATTCTGCGTTTTAACGCGTAAAATAGCATAAAACGACGAAATTTTTATTATTCGTTTTTATTTTATTGCGTCTATTTGAACGATTTCAACGATCTAAAATGCTTGAAAATGCTTATTTAGCAAAACAGCACGTTTTGAGCTTTAATCTGCGTTTTAACGCGTAAAACAGCATAAAAACGACAAATTTTTTATTATTCGTTTTTATTAATATTGCTTCTATTTGAACGATTTCAACGATCTAAAATGCTTGAAAATGCTTATTTTAGCAAAACAGCACGTTTTGAGCTTTAATCTGCGTTTTAACGCGTAAAACAGCATAAAAACGACGAAATTTTTATTTATTACTTTCTTTGGTGAATACGTAATCATGTATTTTTATAAATATAAAATATTTATTGATTAAAATTACAACGTGATTTTTTGGATTTACAGGTTTTTTTGTTGAGTTTAACATGTTTCGCCCAGAGGGCATCTTCATAAACTCTCTCCTCCCCTCTGGGCGAAACATATTAAACTCAACAAAAAACCTGTAAAATCCAAAAAAATCACGTTGTAATTTTAATCAATAAATATTTTATATTTATAAGAAATTTTATTATTCGTTTTTATTAATATTGCGTCTATTTGAACGATTTCAACGATCTAAAATGCTTGAAAATGCTTATTTTAGCAAAACAGCACGTTTTGAGCTTTGATCTGCGTTTTAACGCGTAAAACAGCATAAAACGGCGAAATTTTTATTATTCGTTTTTATTAATATTGCTTCTATTGGAACGATTTCAACGATCTAAAATGCTTGAAAATGCTTATTTTAGCAAAACAGCACGTTTTGAGCTTTAATCTGCGTTTTAACGCGTAAAACAGCATAAAACGACGAATTTTTATTATTCGTTTTTATTAATATTGTTCTATTTAAACGATTTCAACGATCTAAAATTTTGAAAATGCTTATTTTAACAAAACGGCACGTTTTGAGCTTTAATCTGCGTTTTAACTCGTAAAAAAGCATAAAAACGATAATTTTTATTATTTTGTTTTTTTTAATAGTTTTCCCATTTGAACGATTTCAACGATCTAAAAAAGCTTTGAAAAAAGCTTATTTTAGCAAAACAGCACGTTTTGAGTTTAATCTGCGTTTTAACGCGTAAAACAGCATAAAAAAGACGAATTTTTTATTATTCATTTTTATTAATATTGCGTCTATTTGAACGATTTCAACGATCTAAAATGCTTGAAAATGCTTATTTTAGCAAACAGCATCGTTTTGAGGTTTAATCTGCGTTTTAACGCGTAAAAACAGCATAAAACGACGAATCTTTTATTATTCGTTTTTATTAATATTGCTTCTATTTGAACGATTTCCCAACGATTCAAAATGCTTGAAAATGCTTATTATTTTAGCAAAAACAGTACAAGCCAGCTTTTCTTATTCTGCGTTTCGCGGTAAAACATACAAAAACGACGAAATTTTTATTATTCGTTTTTATTAATATTGCGTCTATTTGAACGATTTCAACGATCTAAAATGCTTGAAAATGCTTATTTTAGCAAAACAGCACGTTTTGAGCTTAATCTGCGCTTCTTAACGCGTAAAACAGCATAAAAATGACGAATTTTATTATTCGTTTTTATTATTGCCAGCTCTATTTTGAACGATTTCAACGATCTAAAATGCTTGAAAATGCTTATTTTAGCAAAACAGCACGTTTTGAGCTTTTAATCTGCGTTTCTTCTAACGCGTAAAACAGCATAAAAAACGACGAAATTTTTATTATTCGTTTTTATTTTTATTGCGTCTATTTGAACGATTTTAACGATCTAAAATGCTTGAAAAATGCTTATTTTAGCAAAACAGCACGTTTTGAGGTTTAACGCTTTCTGCAATCGCGTAAAACAGCATAAAAACGACGAATTTTTTATTATTCGTTTTATTAATATTGCTTCTATTTGAACGATTTTTAACGATCTAAAATGCTTGAAAATGCTTATTTTAGCAAAACAGCACGTTTTAATCTGCGTTTTAACGCGTAAAACAGTTACAAAAAACGACGCAAATTTTTTTATTATTCGTTTTTATTATTGCTTCTATTTGAACGATTTCTAACGATCTAAAAATGCTTGAAAATGCTTATTTTAGCAAAACAACACGATTTGAGCTTTTAATCTGCGTTTAACGCGTAAAAACGGCATAAAAACGACGAAATTTTTTATTATTCGTTTTTTATTACTATTGTTTATTTTGAACGATTTCAACGATCTGGAAATGCTTGAAAATGCTTATTTTAGCAAAAACAGTACGTTTTGAGCTTTTTAAACTGCGTTTTTAAAGCGTAAAAAAGCATAAAAAAGACGAAATTTTTTTTATTCGTTTTTTAATATTGCTTCTTTTAACGATTTCCCAAAGATCTAAAATTTCTTGAAAAAAAGCTTATTTTAGCAAAAAAAGCCGTTTTTTGCTGTAATCCGGGGTTTTTTAAAGCAAAACCAAACAAAAAAACGACGAAATTTTTTTTATTCGTTTTTAATTTAAAAATTGGTTTTATTTTTAACGATTTCAACGATCTAAAAATGCTTAAAAAGCTTTTTTTTAAAAAAACAGCACGTTTTGAGCTTTATTTTGCGTTTTAACGCGTAAAAAAGCATTAAAAAAGACGAAATTTTTATTATTCGTTTTTTTTTTTATTGCGTCTATTTTTAAAGATTTTAACGATCTAAAAAACTTCCCGGAAAAAAATTATTTTAGCAAAACAGCAAGTTTTGAGCTTTTTAAACTGCGTTTTTAAAGCGTAAAAAAGCATAAAAAACGACGAATTTTTTTTTATTCGTTTTTATTTATTTTTTCTATTTGAACGATTTCAAAAATTTAAAAAAGCTTGAAAAAAGGGTTATTTTTGGGAAAAAAAGCACGATTTGAGCTTTTTAAACTGCGTTTTAACGCGTAAAAAAGCATAAAAAAAGACGAAATTTTTTTTTATTCGTTTTTTTTTAATATTGCGTCTTTTTTAAAAGATTTCAACGATCTAAAAAAAGCTTGAAAATGCTTTTTTTTAGCAAAACAGCAAGTTTTGAGTTTTTATTCTGCGTTTTAACGCGTAAAAAAAAGCATAAAAAACGACGAAATTTTTAATTTTTCATTTTTATTTTTATTGGGTCTATTTGAACGATTTCCCAAAGATCTAAAAAAGCTTGAAAATGCTTATTTTAAAAAAAACGTTTTGAGCTTTTTAAACTGCGTTTTAACGCGTAATACAGCATAAAACGACGGGAAATTTTTTATTTTCGTTTTTTTTTAATATTTTCTTCTATTTGAACGATTTCAACGATCTAAAAAAGCTTGAAAATGCTTATTTTAAAACAAAAAAAAGCACGTTTTGAGCTTTTTAAACTGCGTTTTAACCCCGTGAAACAGCATAAAAAAGACGAATTTTTTTTATTCGTTTTTTATTAATATTGCGGGCTATTTGAACGACTTCAACGATCTAAAATGCTTGAAAAAAGCTTATTTTAGCAAAAAAGCACGTTTTGAGCTTTTTAAACTGCGTTTTAACGCGTAAAAGACCCCAAAAACGACGAAATTTTTTTTTATTCGTTTTTTTTAATATTGGGCCCCCTTTTAACGATTTCAACGATCAAAATGCTTTGAAAAAGCTTATTTTAGCCAAAAAAAAGCACGTTTTGAGCGTTATTCTGCGTTTTAACCCCGTAAAACAGCATAAAAAAGACGAAATTTTTTTTATTCGTTTTTATTTTTTTTGCGTCTATTTGAACGATTTCAACGATCTAAAATGCTTGAATATGCTTATTTTAGCAAAACAGCACGTTTTGAGTTTTTAACCCTTTTAACGCCTTAAAACAGCATAAAAAAAGACGAAATTTTATTAATCGTTTTTTTATTGGGTTTTTAAATTTGGGAAAGATTTCAACGATCTAAAAAAGTTTTAAAATGCTTATTTTAGCAAAACAGCACGTTTTTTAGTTTTTAAACTGCGTTTTTAAAGCGTAAACAGCATAAAAACACGAATTTTTTTTTATTCGTTTTTTTTAATATTTGCGTCTATTTGAACGATTTCAACGATCTAAAAATTTCTTGGAAAAAAGTTTTTTTTACAAAAAAGAAAGTTTTGAGTTTAATCTGCGTTTTAACGCGTAAAAAAAGCCCTAAAACGACGAATTTTTTTTTATTCGTTTTTATTAATATTGCCCTTTTATTTGGGAAAGATTTTTAACGATCTAAAAAAAGCTTGAAAAAAGCCCTTTTTTTAGCAAAAAAGAATGTTTTGAGCTTTATTCGCGTTTTAACGCGTAAAACAGCCCTAAAAACGACGAAATTTTTTTTATTTTCCCTTTTATTTTTTTTGGGGTCCATTTGAACGAATTTTAAAATTAAAAGCTTGAAAAAAGCTTTTTTTAGCAAAAAAAGCACGTTTTGAGCTTTAATCTGCGTTTTTAAAGCGAAATACAGCATTTAAAAAAGAAATTTTTTTTATTCGTTTTTATTAATATTGCTTCTATTTGAACGATTTCAACGATCTATAATGCTTGAAAATGCTTATTTTAGCAAAACAGCACGTTTTGAGCTTTAATCTGCGTTTTAACGCGTAACACAGCATAAAAACGACGAATTTTTATTATTCGGTTTTTATTAATATTGCGTCCTATTTGAACGATTTCAACGATCTAAAATGCTTTGAAAATGCTTATTTTAGCAAAACAGCACGTTTTGAGCTTTAATCTGCGTTTTAACGCGTAAAACAGCATAAAAACGACGAAATTTTTATTATTCGTTTTTATTAATATTGCGTCTATTTGAACGATTTCAAACGATCTAAAATGCTTGAAAATGCTTTTTTTTAGCAAAAAAGACGTTTTTAGCTTTAATTGCAAAATTTTAAAGCGTAAAACAAAAAAAAAATGACGAATTTTTTATTATTCGTTTTTTATTTTTTTTGGTCTATTTGAAAAGATTTCCCAAAGATCTAAAATGCTTGAAAATGCTTTTTTTTAGCAAAAAGCACGTTTTGAGCTTTAATTTTGCGTTTTATCGGAATGTTTAAAAAAAGGGCAATTTTTTTTATTGTTTTTTTTAATATTGCTTCATTTGAACGATTTCCCCAAAGATCTAAAAAAGCTTGAAAATGCTTATTTTAGCAAAACAGCAAGTTTTGAGCTTTTTAAACCCCGCGTTTTTAAAGGAAAACAGCATTTCACAAATTTTTTATTATTCGTTTTTTTTAATATTGCGTCTTTTTTGAACGATTTCAAAGATCTTTAAAAAGCTTGAAAAATTTTTTTTTTAGCAAAACAGCCCCGTTTTGAGGGTTTTTAATTTTGGTTTTAACGCGTAAAAAAAAATAAAAACGACGAATTTTTTTATTTTGTTTTTTAAATTTTTGTTTCCCATTTGAACGATTTCCAAACGATCTAAAATGCTTGAAAATGCTTATTTTAAAACAAACAGCACGTTTTGAGCTTTTTTCTTTCGTTTTAACGCGAAAAAAAGCATAAAAACGACGAAATTTTTTATTATTCTTTTTTTTTTTTATTGTGTCTATTTTTAACGATTTCAACGGGGTCTTAAAAAAAGCTTGAAAATGCTTATTTTAGCAAAAAAAGCACGTTTTGAGCTTTAATCTGCGTTTTAACGCGTAAAACAACATAAAACGACGAATTTTTATTATTCGTTTTTTATTAATATTGCTTCTATTTGAACGATTTCAACGATCGCGTCTTGAAAATGCTTATTTTAGCAAAACAGCACGTTTGAGCGCTGTCTGCCGTTTTAACGCGTAAAACAGCATAAAACGACGATTTTTTTATTATTCGTTTTATTAATGTGCATCTGTTGAACGATTTCAACGATCTAAATGTACGAAATGTATTTTAGCAAAACAGCACGTTGCAAGGCTTTATTCTGCGTTTTAACGTAAAACAGCATATAAAAACGACGATTTTCCCATTATTCGTTTTTATTAATATTGCATCATTTGAACGATTTCAGCGATCTAAAATGCTTGAAAATGCTTATTTTAGCAAAACAGCACGTTTTGGGGGCAATCTGCGTTTTTAACGCGTAAAGACAATATAAAACGACGAAATTTTTATTATTCGTTTTTTAATATTGCTTCTATTTGAACGATTTTCAACGATCTAAATGCTTGAAAACTTATTTACCTTAAAACAGCACGTTTTGAGCTTTAATGCTGCCACGTTTTTTAACGCGTAAAACAGCATAAAAACGACGATTTTTTATTATTCGTTTTTTATTATGTACATCTATTTGAACGGTTACAACGATCTAAAATGAACGTCTTATTTTAGCAAAACAGCACGTTTTGAGCTTTATTCTGCGTTTTAACGCGTAAACAGCATAAAACGACGAAATTTTTGTTATTTGTTTTTATTTTTATTCCGTCTATTTGAACGGTTCCAACGATCTAAAATGCTTGAAAATGCGCTTATTTTAGCAAAACAGCATGATTCGAGCTTTAATCACCACCGTTTAACGCGTAAAACATCATAAAAACGACGAAATTTTTATTGTCGTTTTTATTAATATTGCGTCTATTTGAACGATTTCAACGATCTAAAATGCTTGAAATGCTTATTTTAGCAAAACAGCACGTTTTGGCTTTGTTCTGCGTATTAACGCGTAAAACAGCATAAAACGACAGAATTTTTTATTATTCGTTTTTTATTTTTATTGCGTCTGGCTGAACGGTTCAGCGATCACAAGTACTTGAAAATGCTTATTTTAGCAGCAAAACAGCACGTTTTGAGCTTTTAATCTGCGTTTTAACGCGTAAAGAGCAACATAAAACGACGAATTTTACGCCATTATTCGTTTTATTAATATTGCTTCATATTTGAACGATTTCAGCGATCTAAAATGCTTGAAAATGCTTATTTTAGCAGCAAAACAGCACGTTTTGAGCTTTTAATCTGCGTTTAACGTAAAACAACATAAAATGACGAATTTTTTTATTCGTTTTTTTTTTATTAATATTGCGTCTATTTGAACGATTTCCAGCGATCTAAAATGCTGGAAAAATACTTATTTTAGCAAAACAGCACGTTTTGAGCTTTCAATCTGCGTTTTTAACGCGTAAAACAGCATAAAAATGACGAATTTTTTTATTATTCGTTTTTTTATTAATAGCCTTCTATTTAAACGATTTCCAGCGATCGATAGCGAAAATGCTTTATTTTTAGCAAAACAGCGCGTTTTGAGGCAATCTGCGTTTTAACGCGTAAAACAATATAAAACAGTAGAAATTTTTTATTCGTTTTTTTAATGGCCAGCTATTTGAACGATTTCCAACGTCTAAAACGCTTGAAAATGCTTATTTTAGCAAAACAGCGTTTTGGGCTTTGCGTTTAACGCGTAAAACAACGCAAAACGACAATTTTTATTATTCGTTTTTATTTTTATTGCGTCTGTTGAACGATTTCAACGATCCGTCTTGAAAATGTTATTTTTAGCAAACAGCACGTTTTGAGCTTTATTCTGCGTTTTAACGCGTAAACAGCATAAAACGACAGAGATTTTATTATTCGTTTTATTTTTTTGTGCGTCTGTTGAACGATTTCAACGATCTAAAATGCTTGAAAATGCTTATTTTAGCAAAACAGCGCGAGGCTTTTAATCTGCGTTTTAACGCTGAAACAGCATAAAACGACAGCAGATTTTTATTATTCGTTTTTTTATTAATATTGCTTCTATTTGAACAATTTCAACGATCTAAAATGCTTGAAAATGCTTATTTTAGCAAAAACAGCACGATTTTGAGCTTTTAATCTGCGTTTTAACGCGTAAAACAGCTTTATAAAAACGACAGAAATTTTTATTATTCGTTTTTTATTAATATTTGCGTCTATTTGAACGGTTTCAGCGATCTAAAATGCTAAAATACTTATTTTAGCAAACAGCACGTTGAGCTTTAATCTGCGTTTAACGCGTAAAACGCAACATAAAACGGCGAATTTTATTATTCGTTTTTTATTAATATTGCTTCTATTTGAACGATTTCAACGATCACAAATGTTTGAAAATGCTTATTTTAACAAAACAGCGTTTGAAGCTTTAATGCGTTTTAACTCGTAAAACAGCATAAAACCGCAGGTACGGTATTTGTTTTTATTAATGTGATTCTATTTGAACGATTTCAACGATCTAAAATGCTTGAAATATACTTATTTTAGCAAACAGCGCGTTTTGAGCTTTGAAATCGCCGTTTTAACGCATGCAAAACGCTTACCATAAAACGACGAATTTTTTATTATTCGTTTTTATTAATATTCCGTCTGTTGAACGATTTCAACGATACAAAATGCTTGAAAATACTTATTTTAGCAAAACAGCGTTTGAGCTTTAATCAACGTTTAACGCGTAAAACAGCATAAAACGACGAAATTTTTATTATTTTGTTTTATTAATATTGCGTCTATTTGAACGTTTTAGCAGTCTAAAATGCTTGAAAATGCTTATTTTATGAAAACAGCACATTTTGAAGGCACAAATCCTGCGATTTTTAACGCGTAGAAACAAACGCCGCCAAAAGAAACAGCAAATTTTATTATTTGTTTTATTAAATATTGCTTCTATTTTGAACGGTTCAACGATCTAAAATGCTTGAAAATGCTTATTTTAGCAAACAGCACGATTTGAGCTTTAATCTGCGTTTTAACGCGTAAAACAGCATAAAAACGACAGAAATTTTATTATTCGTTTTTTTTTTATTAATGTATGTCTATTTGAACGAGTTTCAACGATCTAAAATGCTTGAAAATGCTTATTTTAGCAAAACAACACGTTTGGGCTTTACAATCTGCGTTTTAACGCGTAAAACCAACTATACAAAACGACAGATTTTTATTGTAGTTTTATTAATATTGCTTCTATTTAGACGATTTCCAGCGATCTAAATACTTGAAAATACCTATTTTAGCAAACAACGTTTGAAGGCTTTAATCTGCGTTTTAACGCGTAAAACAACATAAAACGACGAATTTTTATTATTCGTTTTATTAATATTGCACGTCTATTTGAACGATTTCAACGATCTAAAATGCTTGAAAATGCTTATTTTACATAAAACAACACGTTTTTGAGCTTTAATCTACGTTTTAACGCGTAAACAGCATAAAATGACAGGTGCAGCATTATTCGTTTTTTTATTAATATTGCTTCTATTTAAACGATTTCCAACGATCTAAAATGTAGAAAATGCTTATTTTAGCAAAACAGCACGTTTGAGCTTTAATCTGCGTTTTAACGCGTAAAACAACATAAAACGGCAGAATTTTTATTATTTGTTTTATTAATATGTGCGTCTATTTGAACGATTTCCAACGATCTAAAATGCTTGAAAATGCTTATTTTAGCAAAACAGCACGTTTTGAGCTTTAATCCTGCGTTTAACGCGTAAAACAACATAAAACGACGAATTTTTTATTATTTGTTTTTATTAATATTTATCTATTTGAACAGTTCCAACGATCTAAAATGCTTGAAAATGCTTATTTTAGCAAAAACAGCACGATTTGGAGCTTTTAATCTGCGTTTTAACGCGTAAAACAACATAAAACGACGAAATTTTATTATTCGTTTTTATTAATATTGCGTCTATTTGAACGATTTCGACGATCTAAAATGCTTGAAAATACTTATTTTAGCAAAACAGCACGTTTTGAGCTTTATTCTGCGTTTTGCTTGCGTAAAACAACATAAAACGACGAAATTTTATTATTCGTTTTTTTATTTTTTATTGCGCACGTCTATTTGGAACGGTTCGACGATCTAAAATGCTTGAAAATGCTTATTTTTATAAAACATAGCGTTTTGAGCTTTTAATCTGCGTTTTTAACGCGTAAAACAGCATAAAACATTGAATTGCACATTATTCGTTTTTTATTAATATTGCGTCTATTTGAACAGTTTCAACGATCTAAAATGCTTGAAAATGCTTATTTTAGCAAAACAGCACGTTTGGAAAGCTTTAATCTGCGTTTTAACGCGTAAAACAACATAAAAACGACGAATTTTTTATTATTCGTTTTTTGGCTATGTACGGCCTGTTGAACGATTTCAACGATCTAAAATGTGAAATGCCTATTTTAGCAAAACAGCGTTTGAGCTTTAATCTGCGTTTTAACGTAAAACAGCATAAAACGACAGGCACCATGGTACCGTTTTTATTATTGCAGTCTATTTGAACGGTTTCAACGATCTAAAAATGCTTGAAAATGCTTATTTTAGCAAAACAGCGTTTTGAGGCACAATCAGCGATTTTAACGCATAAAACAACATAAAACGACGAATTTTTTTATTTATCGTTTTTATTAATATTGCGTCTATTTGAACGATTTCAACGATCTAAAATGCTTGAAAATGCTTATTTTAGCAAAACAGCACGTTTTGAGCTTTAATCAGCGTTTTAACGCGCGTAGGCAACATAAAACGACAGAGGAAATTTTTTATTATTTGTTTTATTAATGGCCCAGCTTCTATTTGAACGATTTCAGCGATCACAAATGCTTGAAAATGCTTATTTTAGCAAAACAGCACGTTTTGAGGCTTTATTCTGCGTTTAACGTAAAACAACATAAAACGACAAATTTTATTATTCGTTTTTTTATTTTTATTTACGTCTATTTGAACGATTTCGACGATCTAAAATGCTTTAGAAAATGCTTATTTTAGCAAAACAGCACGTTTTGAGCTTTAATCTGCGTTTTTAACGCGTAAAACAGCATAAACGACGAATTTTTTGTATTCGTTTTTATTAATGTACGTCTATTTGAACGATTTCAACGATCACAAAATGCTTGAAAATGCTTATTTTAGCAAAACAGCACGTTTTGAGCTTTTAATCAACGTTTTAACGCGTAGAACAGCATAAAACGACGAATTTTTATTTATCGTTTTTATTAATATTGCGTCTATTTGAACAGTTTCAACGATCTAAAATGCTTGAAAATGCTTGTTTAGCAAAACAGCACGTTTTGAGCTTTTAATCTGCGTTTTAACGCGTAAAACCCAGCACTTAAAACGGCAAATTTTTATTATTATTCGTTTTTATTAATATTGCTTCTATTTGAACAGTTTCAACGTCCTAAAATGCTTGAAAATGCTTATTTAGCAAAACAGCGTTTTGAGCTTTAATCTGCGTTTTAGCTTGCTGGTAAAACAGCATAAAACGACGGGAATTTTACATTATTCGTTTTTTATTAATGTACGTCTATTTGAACGATTTCAACGATCTAAAATGCTTGCGAAATGCTTGTGCCCAACGAAACAGCACGTTTGAGAGCTTTAATCAGCCTTTTAGCGCGTAAAACAGCAGCATAAAAACGACAGATTTGCATTATTTGTTTTTTATTAATGTGCGTCTATTTGAACATTTCAACGATCTAAAATGCTTGAGAAATGCTTATTTTAGCAAAACAACGTTTGAGCTTTAATCTGCGTTTTAACGCGTAAACAACATAAAACGACGGAATTTTTATTATTCGTTTTTATTAATATTGCTTCTATTTAGCGGAACGATTTCAACGATAAAATGCTTGAAAATGCTTATTTTAGCAAAACAACTACGTTTGAGCTTTAATCTGCGTTTTAACGCGTAAAACAGCATAAAAACGACGAATTTTTATTATTCGTTTTTTATTAATAGTACTTCTATTTGAACAATTTCAACGATAAAATGCTTGAAAATGCTTATTTTAGCAAAACAGCACGTTTTGAGCTTTGATGCGTTTTAACGCGTAAAACAGCATAAAAACGACGAAATCTTTATTATTCGTTTTTATTATTGTACGTCTATTTGAACGATTTCAACGATCTAAAATGCTTGAAAATGCTTATTTTAGCAAAACAAGCACGTTTTGAGCTTTAATCTGCGTTTTAACGCGTAAAACAGCATAAAATGACGAATTTTTATTATTTAGAACTTTATTAATATTGCTTCTATTTAAGAAACGGTTCAACGATCTAAAATGCTTGAAAATGCTTATTTTAGCCAAAACAGCACGTTTTGAACTTTAATCCTGCGTTTTAACGCGTAAAAACAGCATAAAAGCGAGCAGAATTTTTATTATTCGTTTTTAATATTGCTTCTATTTGAACGATTTCAACGATCTAAAATGGATTTGAAAATGCTTATTTTAGCAAACAGCACGTTTGAAGGCTTTTAATCTGCGTTTTAACGCGTAAAACAGCATAAAAACGACGAAGATTTTTTATTATTCGTTTTTATTAATATTGCGTCTATTTGAACGGTTCAACGATCTAAAATGCTTTGAAAATGCTTATTTTAGCAAAACAGCACCGTTTTGAGCTTTATTCTGCGTTTTAACGCGTAAAGGCAACATAAAAACGACGAAATTTTTATTATTCGTTTTTTATTTTTATTGCGTCTATTTGTGATTTCAACGATCTAAAATGCTTGAAAATGCTTATTTTAGCAAAACAGCACGTTTGAGCTTTAATCCTGCGTTTTAACGCGTAAGAGCAGCATAGAAATGACAGATTTTATTATTCGTTTTTTTCAATATTGCTTCTATTTAAACGATTTCAACGATCTAAAATGCTTGAAATGCTTATTTACAGCAAAACAACTACGTTTTGAGCTTTTAATCTGCACGTTTTAACGCTTGTGAAACGACATAAAACGACAGAAATTTTTATTATTCGTTTTTTTAATATTGCTTCTATTTGAACAGTTTCAACGATCTAAAATGGTTGAAAATGCTTATTTTAATAAAACAACACGTTTGGAGAACTTTTAATCTACTTACGTTTTAACGTAAAACAGCTTACTCTAAAAACGACGAATTTTTTATTATTCGTTTTTATTAATGTGCACGTCTATTTGAACGATTTCAACGATCCTAAAATGCTTGAAAATGCTTATTTTAGCAAAACAGCGTTTTAGGCTTTTATCTGCGTTTTAACGTGTAAAACAACATAAAACGACAAATTTACATTATTCGTTTTATTAATATTGCTTACTGTTGTACGAATTCAACGATTTAAAATGCTTCAAAATGCTTGGCTTTTAGCAAAACAGCACGTTTGAGCTTTATTCTACGTTTTAACGTAAAACAGCATAAAACGACGAAATTTTATTATTCGTTTTTATTTTTATTGCGCGTCTATTTGAACGATTTCCAACGACCTAAAAGCGAAAATGCTTATTTTAGCAAAACAGCACGTTTTGACTTTAATCTGCGTTTTAACGTGTAGAAACCAGCATAAAACGACAAATTTTTTATTATTATTCGTTTTTTTATTAATAGCTCGCTATTTAGACGAATTCAACGATTTAAAATGCTTCAAAATGCTTATTTTAGCAAAACAGCACGATTTGAGCTTTAATCTGCGTTTAACGCGTAAAACGCTTTATAAAACGACGAAATTTTATTATTCGTTTTTATTAATATTGCGTCTATTTGAACGATTTCAGCGATCTAAAATGCTTGAAATACTTATTTTAGCAAAACAGCACGTTTTGGAAGGCTTTATTCTACGTTTTAACGCGTAAAACAGCATAAAAACGTCAAGAAATTTTTATTATTCGTTTTTTTTTATTTATTTTTATTGCGTCTATTTGAACGATTTCAACGATCAAAATGCTTGAAAATGCTTATTTTAGCAAAGGCGTTTTGAGCTTTTAATGCGTTTTAACGCGTAAAACAGCATAAAAACGACAGAATTTTTTATTATTCGTTTTTATTAATATTGAAAGCTACTATTTGAACGATTTCAGCTTGATCTAAAATGCTTGAAAATGTATTTTAGCAAAACAGCGTTTGAGGCTTTAATCTGCGTTTTAACGCGTAAAACAACATAAAAACGACGAAATTTTTATTATTCGTTTTTTTATTAATATTGCGCGTCTATTTGAACGATTTTCAACGATCACAAAAAAAGAATGCTTGAAAATGCTTATTTTAGCAAAACAGCACGTTTTGAGGCTTTAATCTGCGTTTTAACGCGTAAACCAACATAAAAATGACGGAATTTTATATTATTCGTTTTTAGCCAATATTGCTTCCTATTTGAACGGTGCAACGATCTAAAATGCTTGAAAATGCTTATTTTAGCAAAACAGCACGTTTTGAGCTTTATTCTGCGTTTAAACGCGTAAAACAGCATAAAATGACAGATTTTTATTATTCGTTTTTATTAATATTGCGTCTATTTGAACGATTTCAACGATCTAAAATCTTGAAAGTACTTATTTTAGCAAAACAGCACGTTTTGAGCTTTTAATCAGCGTTTTAGCGCGTAAAAGGCTTAACGCATAAAACGACGAATTTTTATTTATCGTTTTTATTAATATTGCATCTATTTGAACAGTTTCAACGATCTAAAATGCTTGAAAGTATATTTTAGCAAAACAGCACGTTTTGAGGCGCAATCAGCGTTTTAACGCGCTGATAAAACAGCATAAAACGGCAGAGAATTTTTATTATTTGTTTTTATTAATATTGCGTCTATTTGAACGGTTCCAACAATCTAAAAGCTTGAAAATGCTTATTTTTAACAAAACAGCACGTTTTGAGCTTTTAATCTGCGTTTTAACGCGATAAAACAGCATAAAAACGGCAATTTTATTATTCGTTTTATTAATATTGCTTCTATTTGAGCGATTTCCAGCGATCTAAAAATGCTTGAAAATGCTTATTTTAGCAAAACAGCGCGTTTTGAGCTTTAATCTGCTTTTAACGCGTAAAAAAGCATAAAACAAAATTTTTTATTGTTTTTTTTTTTTGCCGAACATTTTAACATCAAAAAACTTTCAAAACAGCATTTGGTTTAATGCTTTTTAAAGTAAAACCAAAAAAAAAATTTTTTATTAATTTTTTTTAAAAACGATTTAAAGTTTAAAAATTTTTTAAAAGCTTTTTTTTTTAAAAAAAAAGGGGGATTTTTTCGCAACGCGAAAAAATAAAAAAAATTTTTTTTATTTTTTTTATTTGCCCATTTAACATTAAATTAAAATGCTTGAAAAGCCTTTTTTTTTAAAAAAAAACCCTTTAGCTTTTTTCCTTTTAACGCGAAAAAATAAAAATTTTTTTTTCGTTTTAAAATTCCCTCTATTTGAAATTTTTAAAAAAAAGGGGAAAACTTATTTTACAAAACAAGGGGGTTTTTTTTTTTTTTTTAATAAAAAAAAAAATTTTTTTTTACGTTTTTTAAAGCTTATTTAACCCAAAAT
>NW_027047333.1:0-15654 GCF_025399875.1 Dalotia coriaria
GTACCGCTAATTTAGATCGTTGAAATCGTCTTCAACAGGAAGCAATATTAATAAAAACGAATAATAAAAAATTCGCTGTTTTTATATGCCGTTTACGCGTTAAAACGCAGATTAAAAGCTCAAAACGTGCTGTTTTGCTAAAATAAGCATTTTCAAGCATTTAGATCGTTGCACCGTTCAAATAGACGCAATATTAATAAAAACGAATAATAAAATTTCCGTCGTTTTATGCTGTTTTACGCGTTAAAACGCAGATTAAAGCTCAAAACGTGCTGTTTTGCTAAAATAAGCATTTTCAAGCATTTTAGATCGTTGAAATCGTTCAAATAGAATCAATATTAATAAAAACGAATAATAAAAAATTGTCGTTTTATGCTGTTTTACGAGTTAAAACGCAGATTAAAGCCTGTAAAACGCGCTGTTTTGCTAAAATAAGCATTTTCAAACATTTTAGATCGTTGAAATCGTTCAAATAGAAGCAATATTAATAAAAACGAATAATAAAAATTCGTCGTTTTATGCTGTTTACGTTAAAAACTCAGATTAAAAGCTCAAAACGTGCTGTTTTGCTAAAATAAGCATTTTCAAGCATTTTAGATCGTTGAAATCGTTCAACAGACGCGCAATATTAATAAAAAACGAATAATAAAAAATTTCGTCGTTTTTATGCTGTTTTTACGCGTTAAAACGCAGATTAATGCCTCAAACGCGCTGTTTTGCTAAAAATAAGCATTTTCAAGCATTTTAGATCGCTGAAATCGTTCAAATAGAAGCAATATTAATTAAAAAACGAATAATAAAAATTCGTCGTTTTATGCTGTTTTACGCGTTAAAACGCAGACAAAGCCTCAAAACGCGCTGTTTTGCTAAAATAAGCATTTTCAAGCATTTTACCCGAAATCGTTCAAATAGACGCAATTAAAAATAAAAACGAATAATAAAAAATTTCGTCGTTTTTATGCTATTCTTTACGCGTTAAAAACGCAGACAAAAGCTCAAACGTGCTGTTTGCTAAAAATGCTGATTTTCAAAGCATTTTAGATCGTTGAAAATCGTTCAAATAGAAGCTAATATTAATAAAACGAATAATAAAATTTCGTCGTTTTATGCTGTTTACGCGTTAAAACGCAGATTAAAGCTCAAACGTGCTGTTTGCTAAAATAAGCATTTTCAAGCATTTTGATCGTTGGAAATCGTTCAAATAGAAGCAATATTAATAAAAACGAATAATAAAATTTCTGCCGTTTTATGCCGTTTTACGCAAGTTAAAACGCAGATTAAAAGCTCAAAACGTGCTGTTTTGCTGTCAAGTATTTTCAAGATTTTAGATCGCTGGAAATCACCAAATAGAAGCAATATTAATAAAACAATAAAAAAATCTTTCGTCGTTTTATGCTGTTTTACGCGTTAAAACGCAGATTAAACCTCAAAACGTGCTGTTTTGCTAAAATAAGCATTTTCAAGCATTTTAGATCGTTGAAATCGTTCAACAGACGCAATATTAATAAAACGAATAATAAAAAATTTCTGTCGTTTTTATGTTGTTTTACGCGTTAAACGCTGACAAAGCTCAAAAACGTGCTGTTTGCTAAAATAAGCATTTAAAGCATTTAGATCGTTGAAATCGTTCAAATAGACGCACATTAATAAAAACACACAAAATTCACGTTTTGTTGTTTACGCGTTAAAAACGCAGATTAAAGCCTGCAAACGTGTGCTGTTTTGCTATGTATAAACTTCTATTAGTAAGTAAATTCAGCTGCGATTGTGATAATACAGATCGCTTAATAGTGGGCGTGTTGGGCTGGTTTCCGATGCTGAGACAATGAGAGACGTTGTAATTCGACGGTGCGGTGTCGAGGGTTAGATCCCAGCAGGTGGCGCACCTGAATAAGTAATGGTCGCTCGGTGGTCGACCGCCTATAAACTCAGAGGTGTGTGATGCGAGATGTACCGAGAGTTAAATAAACGTTTTAGTTTAAGTGTTTTATGTTCAATGTTCGGGGTGGGGTATAGAGAGCAATGTGGACTGTAGTTTAGAAACGTGATCTGAACTAGAATAATGTAACAAGTAGTTTCCGCGACGCAGACAGTCTGTCCGGGCAGTGGTGGTACAGGGTGGGCCTGAACGTGGACCATTCAGGGTCAGGGTTAAGATGGCAGATACCGAATGAGCTAGGCGTGTTCGGTCTGAGATGATGCAGGTATCGAATGAGCAAAGCGTGTTCGACCTGAGATGGTGATGGCATCGAATGAAAGGTGCGTGTTCGATCGGATGAGCATAGCGTGTCCGATCGAATTAGCGTTGCGTACGAGGACGGCGTGATACCGAGCTAGGCGCGTTTGGTCTGAGATGTTGAGGTGTCGAATGAGCATAGCGTATCGACGATGGCAGATACCGAAATGAGCAGCGTTCGGTCTGAGATGATGGAGGCGTCAACGAGTACAGCGTATCGACGATGGCAGATACCGAATGAGCATAGCGTGTTCGGTCTGAGATGATGAGGGTGTCGAATGAGCAAAGCGTATCGACGATGGCAGATACCGAATGAGCATATGCGTTCGGTCTGAGATGATGAGGGTGTCGAATGAGCATAGCGTATCGACGATGGCAGATACCGAATGAGCATAGCGTGTTCGGTCTGAGAATATGCGTTTGATCGAATGAGCATAGCGTGTTCGATCAAAATGAGCAGAAAACCTGATTGTTGTTAGATCCGCCGCATGGCGGCTACTGTTAGCTTATGGGCTTGTAATGTAAGGGGGTCCACTGCACCTTGTGTATAGTGTGCTATGCGTAGTGCGTAGTGTGGTGTAGTGTGGTGTAGTGTAGTGTAGTATAGTGTAACGTGGGTGCAACGTGGTGCATGCGTGGTGTGGTGTGACGTGGCGTAACGTGGTGTAGCGTGGTGCGTAGAGTGGCAGTAGGCTCGCTGCGGTATTCCCTGAAGCTGGCTTCGAACGGAATGGACGAGTCAGCATTACGTTAGCTGAGGCCTCGATTCTTCCTCGGTGGTGGGGTGGCCTCCCAACGGCTTCCAGAGACATTTAGTGGCTGCTGGTGCTGAGAGATGAAGTGCGGGTGACCGCTACTAGTTTGAATGTGGCAGTGGTGGTGATTCAGATAGCAGTGTGAGTGCTAAGAGAGATCTTATTAGTCTGATGTTAAAGTTTTAACATTTTCCCTGCCCGCCAATTCGTTACCCTGGTAACGAATTATTACAAGACATCTTGCTGATGGGCAATCGGCATAGCTTGACAATAGGTCTGTCCATGTGGAGGCTTGCGCGAACGGTCACGGTCCGATGAGGCCATCTTCCTGGGGGTGGACCCGCCCGACTTGAAATTAGCGAACGTTGGTTCCATCTGGAGATGGATGGTAGCGTTGGAGACACGCTGTTGACCACGCTTCCAGAAGCCGTCGAGGGCTTGGCGAACAAGTTGTCAACGAGACAGTCTGCCCGGTTGTAGATGGGCCAGCGAGGCCCCGCAACACGTTGTGGGCCTTGCCTATAAGAAAAATGTCCTGCGTGAGTGCCCGAGGTCTTCAGGATCCTCAGTCATGACAGAGGATCGAGAGTTCTCAGCGTCGCCTTCGACTTGGGTCAGGAAGGTGGTCATCTCTTCGAAGGTTAGAGAGTTCGTCGCCAACGCTGCCGGAGGTGATACTTGATGATTTAACCCCGGATTCCCATTTTCCGCCAAAGAGGTGCAGAGGGTGGGTTAAATTTCCACTGGGTACCAAGGATCCAAGGAGGCTGCTAACTCCATTGATTCCTTGGTGGCAGCGGTGAACAGTCGTCGATCTCCCCATTCGCACCTGAAATTAGTGCCGCAGTCGCCGGGAAAGAGGGTCGCGCAGTTCCTCGACGTGCGGTGAACCGCTTGTAGGCAGCGATGAAGGCGTCGGATGTATAGTCGCTGACTGCGCCCAGGTGTACAGCTGATGCAGAAAGGCAGACGAACAATGCAAAATAGCCTTTGTAGGTCTTGGTGTTTCTTCCAGGTTTGATGTTGAACGATCCGGCGTAGTCAACACCGGTGTGGTCGAATGCCGCATCGCGGACTCTGGGAGTTGGAAGCGGTGCCATGAGTTGCTGGCACGCCTGTCGCGCGGGCACAACGTACATAGCGGCGTATATGGGACCGGACTGTTGCTCGACCGCCGCTGCGCACCTGGCCAGTGATTGGTGATGTAAGCCAGGGTGAGCTGGGTGCCGCCGTGTAGGGTTCTGCGGTAAAAGTGTCCAGAATGATCAAATCAGTGAAGTGATGGCGTCGTAGAATGATCGATGTAGGGCTTCAGCATTGAGATTGAGTTTTGGAAGACGTCCCCAACGCGAAGAACTCCAGCAGGGTCGACCCAGGGCATTAATCTGGCCAGTGGATTGGTCTTTGCGGAGCGTTTGCCTTTTTCAGGCCCGAATTTGCCGCAATGGCCGTCCTGAACATGCCTTGTCAAATAGGAGTCGAGCTCTCCAGGTCGCCAGGTGAGATGGGGTTGATCATCAGTGAAGCTGACGGCTGTTTTGAAGCTTGCAACGGCTCGATCAAATACCACCGTGGATCGGCGAGTCGCGAGCAGGAAGTTTCTTGTTGAAGAGATGATTAAGCAGCGGCCCGGTATCGTCGTGACTACGTACTTTTGTGGATCGCCTGTTAACATCTCATGCGTGAAGTCGGCTTTTGCACGTCACTCGGCCAGCAATCCGGGGTCGCAGGTATGGTGTTCCGTTCCACTGGCACAGCGGTGGCTGATAAGTTCTGCCACCGTTAGGCCGCGGGTAGCACAATCCGCTGGATTTAGTCTTCCAAAACGAAGCGCCATTGAATCTGCCGGGGATGAAATCCTCTTGAATGAAGTTGGGTCACCGATTGTGACGGCAGAACTCCCTTCCAAACGTGAGGGATGATTGTTAACCCAGGCGGGCGTGATGGCGGAATCAGTCCAGCAGTAGGTAGGGTGCGCGCCCCACCCATAACCTTCTGGGATGCGTCGCAGAATCCATGGATCTCGAAAGTTGAGGTGGCGTGAGTTGAAGCCACCGCGGAATGGAAAGTTGCTGCAATTCTCGAAGCTGGTTCAGGTACTAGATCCATATCTGAGAGGTGTCAGAAAGCCTGTCATCCCAGCCCAATTTGAGTGTCCACAATTCTTGAATGAATATTTTGCAAACTGGCGACCACGGGGGTGAGGAACCCTAATGGATCAAGACTCTGGGCGACGGCAGATAGTATTTTCCTCTTTGGTGACAGGAACGTTTACGGCCATATCGATGGTGAAATGGAAGGTGGCAGCCCTTGGCTGCCAGGCCAGGCCAAGCGCGCGGACGGTGGTGGTAGCTTTCATACATCGGCTGAACAGTGCTTCCGTCGCTTTGCGGAGGCACATCGACAGTACGTCTGGGTGGTTGCTGTTCCACTTTTGGACAGGAACCGCCCGGCCATGCTGAGGTCGATGATCTGCGCTATCTGGGCCTTTGCTTCATCGTTGAGGGCGCTCACGGCCATGCATATCGCTTGATGGTTGAGCTTGAACTCTTCCCAATACCCTTGAGGAACTCGAGGAGAGTCTTGATGCGTGGATGTCGCGGCAAGTTTCGGCTTTGATGTCGGCGAGCCCGGGTATGAAGTCATGGATAAACTGGCGAGCGTCATACTGCTGCTCGATGCGTCGTCTACGTGCCTGTATCTCATATTGTCTCCACGGATCCGGTTCGAAGGACCAAAAATGTATAAACTTATTAAATTCAGCTGCGATTGTGATAATACAGATCAAGCTTAATAGTAAGGCGCGTGTTGGCTGGTTTCCGGGATGCTGACAATGAGACGTTGTAATTCGACGGTGCGGGTGTCGATATGGTTAGATCCCCCAGCAGGTGGCGCGCACTCGAAGGTACGGTCGCTCGGGTGGTCGACCGCCTATAACCTAGGAGGTGTGTGGATGCGAGATGTACCTGAGAGTTACCAAACGTTTTAGTTTAAGTGTTTTGCGTTCAATGTTCGGGGGTGGGGGTATTAGAGAGCAATGTGGACTGCAGTTTAGAAACGTGATCTGAACTAGAATAATGTAACAAGTAGTTTCATGACGCAGACAGTCTGTCCGCAGTGGTGGTACAGGAGGTGGGCCTGAACGTGACCATTCAGGGTCAGGGTTAAGATGGCAGATACCGAATGAGCTAGGCGTGTGTTCGGTCTGAGATGATGCAGGTATCGAATGAGCAAAGCGTGTTCGACCTGGAGATGGTGATGGCATCGAATGAAAGGCGTGTTCGATCGATGAGCATATGCGGTCCGATCGAATTAGCGTTGCGTATCGAGTGATGGGCAAGGTGATACCGAATGAGCTAGGCGTTTGGTCTGATGTTGAGGTGTCGAATGAGCATAGCGTATCGACGATGGCAGATACCGAATGAGCATAGCGTGTTCGGTCTGATGATGAGGGTGTCGAACATAGCGTATCGACGATGGCAGATACCGAATGAGCATATGCGTTCGGTCTGAGATGATGAGGGTGTCGAATGAGCAAAGCGTATCGACGATGGCAGATACCGAAATATATAGCGTGTTCGGCTTGAGATGATGAGGTGTCGAAATGAGCATAGCGTATCGATGATGGCAGATACCGAATGAGCATAGCGTGTTCGGTCTGAGAATATGCGTTTGATCGAATGAGCATAGCGTACCGGATCAAAATGAGCATAGTGTGTCTGATTAAGGTTAGATCTGTGCCGCATGGCGGCTATATTGTTAGCTTATGGGGCTTGTAATGTAAGGGGGTCCCACTCGTACCTTGCATAGTGTGGTGTGGTGTAGTGGTGTAGTGTGGTGTAGTGTGGTGTAGTGTAGTGTAGTATAGTGTAACGTGGTGCAATGTGGTGTAGCGGTGTGGTGTGACGTGGCGTAACGTGGTGCAGCGTGGTGCGTAGAGTGGCAGTACCGCTGCGGTATTCCCGGAAGCTGGCTTCGAAAACGGAATGTAATGAGTCAGTGACATGTTAGCTGAGGCCTCGATTCTTCCTCGGTGTAGGGTGGTTCTCCCAACGGCTTCCTTGTGAGACATTTAGTGGCTGCTGGTGTTGAGAGATGGCGGTGGGCACCACATTAGGTTTGGAATGTAAGCAGTGGTGGTGACGCCAGATAAAGGTGTGAGTGCTAAGAGAGATCTTTATTAGTCTGATGTTAAAGTTTTAACATGCTAAAATAAGCATTTTCAAGCATTTGTGATCGCTGAAATCGTTCAAATAGAAGCAATATTAATAAAAAAACGAATAATGTGCAAATTTTTCGTCGTTTTTATGCCGTTTTACGCTAAAAAACGCAGATTAAAGCTCAAACGTGCTACTTTGCTATAAAATAAGCATTTTCAAGCATTTTTAGACGTTGAAATCGTTCAACAGACGCAATATTAATAAAAACGAATAATAAAAATTTCTGGTCGTTTTCATGCTGTTTTACGCGTTAAACGCAGATTAAAAGCAATAAATCGTGCTGTTTTGCTAAAATAAGCATTTTCAAGCATTTTAGATCGTTGAAATCGTTCAAATAGAAGCAATATTAATAAAAAAACGAATAATAAAAATTCACCGTTTTATGCTGTTTACGCGTTAAAACGCAGATTAAAAGCTCAAACGCTGTTTTGCTAAAATAAGCATTTTCAAGCATTTTAGATCGTTGAAATCGTTCAAATAGAATCAATATTAATAAAAACGAATAATAAAAATTGTCGTTTTATGCTGTTTTACGCGTTAAAACCCAGATTAAAGCTCAAAACGTGCTGTTTTGCTAAAATAAGCATTTTAGATCGTTGAAATCGTTCAAATAGAAGCAATATTAATAAAAACGAATAATAAAAAATTCCGTCGTTTTTATGCTGTTTTACGTTAAACGCAGATTAAAAGTCTTCAAAACGTGCTGTTTTGCTAAAATAAGCATTTTCAAGCATTTTAGATCGTTGGAATCGTTCAACAGACGCGCAATAAAAAATAAAAAACGAATAATAAAAATTCTCGTCGTTTTATGCTGTTTTACGTTAAAACGCAGAATAAAGCTCAAAACGTGCTGTTTTGCTAAAAATAAGCATTTTCAAGCATTTTTAGATCGTTGAAATCGTTCAAATAGAAGCAATATTAATAAAAAACGAATAATAAAATTTCGTCGTTTTATGCTGTTTTACGCGTTAAAACGCAGATTAAAAGCTCAAAACGTGCTGTTTTTGCTAAAATAAGCATTTTCAAGCATTTTAGATCGTTGAACCGTTCAAATAGAAGCAATAATAATAAAACGAATAATAAAATTTCGTCGTTTTTGCTGTTTTACGCGTTAAAAAACGCAGATTAAAGCTCAAACGTGCTGTTTTGCTGCTAAAATAAGCATTTTCGGGCGCATTTTAGATCGTTGAAATCGTTCAACAGACGCATATTAATAAAAACGAACAATAAAAATTTCGTCGTTTTATGTTGTTTACGCGTTAAAACGCTGATTAAAGCTCAAACGTGCTGTTTTGCTAAATAAGCATTTTAAAGCATTTTAGATCGCTGAAATCGTTCAAATAGACGCAATATTAATAAAAACGAATAATAAAAAAATTCGCCGTTTTATGCTGTTTTACGCGTTAAAAACGCAGATTAAAGCTCAAACGCTGTTTTGCTAAAATAAGTATTTCAAGCATTTTAGATCGTTGAACCGTTCAAATAGAAAGCAATATTAATAAAAAACGAATAATAAAAAATTTCGTCGTTTTATGCCGTTTTACGCGTTAAACGCGCAGATTAAAAGCTCAAAACGTGCTGTTTTGCTAAAATAAGACAAGCATTTTAGATCGTTGAAATCGTTCAAATAGAAGCAATATTAACAAAAACGAATAATAAAAAATTCGTCGTTTTATGCTGTTTACGCGTTAAAAACGCAGATTAAAGCTCAAACGTGCTGTTTTGCTAAAATAAGCATTTTCAAGCATTTAGATCGTTGAAATCGTTCAACACGCAATATTAATAAAACGAATAATAAAAATTTCGTCGTTTTATGCCGTTTTACGCGCTAAAACGCAGATTAAAGCTCAAAACGTGCTGTTTGGCTAAAAATAAGCATTTTCAAGCATGATCGTTGAAATCGTTCAACAGAAGCAATATTAATAAAAACGAATAATAAAAAATCGTCGTTTTATGCTGTTTACGCGTTAAAACGCAGATTAAAACCCTCAAACGTGCTGTTTTGCTAAAATAAGCATTTTCAAGCATTTTTTAGATCGTTGAAATCGTTCAAATAGACGCAACATTAATAAAAACGAATAATAAAAATTTCGTCGTTTTATGCTGTTTTACGCGTTAAAACGCAGATTAAAGCAATAAATCGCGCTGTTTTGCTAAAATAAGCATTTTCAAGCATTTTAGATCGCTGGAAATCGTTCAAATAGAAGCAATATTAATAAAAAACGAATAATAAAAATTCGTCGTTTTATGCTGTTTTACGCGTTAAAACGCAGAGATTAAGTCAAAACGTGCTGTTTTGCTAAAATAAGCATTTTCAAGCATTTTAGATCGCTGAAATCGTTCAAATAGAATCAATATTAATAAAACGAATAATAAAAATTCCGTCGTTTTATGCTGTTTTACGCGTTAAACGCAGATTAAAGCTCAAAACGCTGTTTTGCTAAAATAAGCATTTTCAAGCATTTTAGATCGTTGAAATCGTTCAAATAGAAGCAATATTAATAAAAAAACGAATAATAAAAAAAATTCGTCGTTTTTATGCTGTTTTACGCGTTAAAACGCAGATTAAAAGCTCAAAACGTGCTGTTTTGCTAAAATAAGCATTTTCAAGCATTTAGATCGTTGAATCGTTCAAATAGACGCAATAAAATAAAACGAATAATGTACCCTGTCGTTTTTATGCTGTTTTACGCGTTAAACGCAGAATAAAAGCTCAAACGTGCTGTTTTGCTAAAATAAGCATTTTCAAGCATTTTAGATCGTTGAAATTGTTCAAATAGACGCAATATTAATAAAAAACGAACAATAAAAATTTCGTCGTTTTTATGCTGTTTTACGTTAAAACGCAGATTAAAGCTCAAAACGTGCTGTTTTGCTAATATAAGCATTTTCGCTACATTTTAGATCGTTGAAATCGTTCAAATAGAAGCAATATTAATAAAAATGAATAATAAAAAAATCGCCGTTTTTATGCTGTTTTACGCGTTAAAACGCAGATTAAAGCTCAAACGTGCTGTTTTGCTAAAATAAGCATTTTCTGCTGTTTTAGATCGTTGAAATCGTTCAAATAGAAGCAATATTAATAAAAAAACGAATAATAAAAATTTTCGTCGTTTTATGCTGTTTTACGCGTTAAAACGCAGATTAAAAGCTCAAAACGTGCTGTTTTGCTAAAATAAGCATTTTCAAGCATTTTAGATCGTTGAAATCGTTCAAATAGACGCAATAAAAATAAAAACGAATAATAAAAATTTCTGTCGTTTTATGCTGTTTTACGCGTTAAAACGCAGATTAAAGCTCAAAACGTGCTGTTTTGCTAAATAAGCATTTTTCAAGCATTTTAGATCGTTGAAATCGTTCAAATAGACGCAATATTAATAAAACGAATAATAAAAAATTCGTCGTTTTTATGCTGTTTGTGGCGTTAAAACGCAGATTAAAGCTCAAAACGTGCTGTTTTACAAAATAAGCATTTCAAGCATTTTAGATCAAGTTGAAATCGTTCAAATAGAAGAATATTAATAAAAACGAATAATAAAAATTTATCGTTTTTATGCTGTTTTACGAGTTAAAACGCAGATTGTGCTCAAAACGTGCTGTTTTGTTAAAATAAGTACTTCAAGAATTTTAGATCGTTGAAATCGTTCAAATAGAAGCAATATTAATAAAAACGAATAATAAAAATTCGTTGTTTTTATGCTGTTTACGCGTTAAAACGCAGATTAAAGCTCAAAACGTGCTGTTTTGCTGCTGTTAAGCATTTTCAAGCATTTTAGATCGTTGCAATCGTTCAAATAGACGCAATATTAATAAAAACGAACATTAAAAATTTCGTCGTTTTATGCGTTGTTTACGCGTTAAAACGCAGATTAAAGCTCAAACGCGCTGTTTTGCTAAAATAAGCATTTTCACATTTAGATCGCTGAAATCGTTCAAATAACTAATATTACTGTAAAACGAATAATAAAAATTCGTCGTTTTGGCGCAAGCGTTTTTACGAGTTAAAACGCAGATTGCGCCCGCCAAAACGTGCTGTTTTCTTAAAATAAGCATTTTCAAACATTTTAGATCGTTGAAATCGTTCAAATAGAAGCAATATTAATAAAACGAATAATAAAAATTCGTCGTTTTATGCTGTTTTACGCGTTAAATCAGGATTAAAGCTCAAAACGTGCTGTTTTGCTAAAATAAGCATTTTCAAGCATTTTATCGCTGAAATCGTTCAACAGACGCAATATTAATAAAAAAACGAATATCAATAAAAATTTCTTGCCGTTAACGTGCTGTTTTGCTAAAATAAGCATTTTCAAGCATTTCCAGATCGTTGAAATCGTTCAAATAGAAGCAATATTAACAAAACGAATAATAAAAATTCGTCGTTTTATGCTGTTTACGCGTTAAACGCAGATTAAAGCTCAAAACGTGCTGTTTTGCTAAAATAAGCATTTTCAAGCATTTTAGATCGTTGAAATCGTTCAAATAGAAGCAATATTAATAAAAAAACGAATAATAAAAATTTCGTCGTTTTTATGCTGTTTTAGGGCATAAAACGCAGATTAAAAGTCTTCAAAACGTGCTGTTTTGCTAAAATAAACATTTTCGCTACTCTTAGGATCGCTGAAATCGTTCAACAGACGCTAAATAAAAAATAAAAAACGAATAATAAAAATTTCGTCGTTTTATGCTGTTTTACGCGTTAAAAACGCAGAATAAGCTCAAAACGTGCTGTTTTAAGCAAAATAAGCATTTTCAAGCATTTTAGATCGTTGAAATCGTTCAACAGACGCAATATTAATAAAACGAATACAAAAAATTTCGTCGTTTTTATGCTGTTTTACGCGTTAAAACGCAGATTAAAGCTCAAACGTGCGCTGTTTTGCTAAAATAAGCATTTTCAAGCATTTTGATCAAGCGCTGAAATCGTTCAAATGGACGCAATATTAATAAAAAAAAAAAAAAAAACGAATAATAAAAATTCGTCGTTTTTATGCTGTTTTACGCGTTAAAACGCAGATTACAGCGCTCAAAACGTGCTGTTTTGCTAAAATACATTTTCAAGACGAGATCGCTGAAATCGTTCAAATAGAAGCAATATTAATAAAAACGAATAATAAAAATTCGTCGTTTTTATGCTGTTTTACGCGTTAAAACGCAGATTAAAACCTCAAAACGTGCTGTTTTGCTAAAATAAGATTTTCAAGCATTTTAGATCGTTGAAATCGTTCAAATAGAGCCCAAAATTAATAAAAAAAAATAAAAATTTCGTCGTTTTATGCTGTTTTACGCGTTAAAACGCAGAATAAAAGCTCAAAACGTGCTGTTTTGCTAAAATAAGCATTTTCAAGCATTTGATCGTTGAAATCGTTCAAATGGACGCAATATTAATAAAAACGAATAATAAAAATTGTCGTTTTTTTGCTGTTTTACGCGTTAAAACGCAGATTACAGCTCAAAACGTGCTGTTTTGCTAAAATAAACATTTTCAAGCATTTTAGATCGTTGAAATCGTTCAAATAGAAGCAATATTAATAAAAACGAATAATAAAAATTCGTCGTTTTTATGCTGTTTTACGCGTTAAAACGCAGATTAAACCTCAAAACGTGCTGTTTTGCTAAAATAAGCATTTTCAAGCATTTTAGATCGTTGAAATCGTTCAAATAGACGCAATATTAATAAAAAACGAATAATAAAATTTCGTCGTTTTATGCTGTTTTACGCGTTAAAACGCGATTAAAGCACAAATCGTGCTGTTTTGCTAAAATAAGCATTTTCAAGCATTTTAGATCGTTGAAATCGTTCAAATAGAAGCAATATTAATAAAAAACGAATAATAAAAATTCGTCGTTTTATGCTGTTTTACGCGTTAAAACGCAGATTAAAGCTCAAAAAGTGCTGTTTTGCTAAAATAAGCATTTTCAAGCATTTTAGATCGTTGAAATCGTTCAAATAGAATCAATATTAATAAAAAAAAAACGAATAATAAAAAAAAATCGTCGTTTTTATGCTGTTTTACGCGTTAAAACGCAGAATAAAAGCTCTCAAAAACGTGCTGTTTTGCTAAAATATACTTTCTGCCATTTTAGATCGTTGAAATCGTTCAAATAGAAGCAATAATAATAAAACGAATAATAAAAATTTCGCCGTTTTTATGCTGTTTTGCTAAAACGCAGATTAAAAGCTCAAAAAACGTGCTGTTTTGCTAAGTAAAATACATTTTCGCTAATTTTAGATCATTGAAATCGTCTTCAAATAGAAGCACATAATAAAAACGAATAATAAAAAATTTCGTCGTTTTATGCTGTTTTACGCGTTAAAACGCAGATTAAAGCTCAAAACGTGCTGTTTTGCTAAAAATAAGCATTTTCTGCCATTTTAGATCGTTGAAATCGTTCAAATAGACGTGCAATATTAATAAAAACGAATAATAAAAAATTTCGTCGTTTTATGCTGTTTTTACGCGTTAAAAACGCTGATTAAAAGCCTTCCGCCAAAACGTGCTGTTTTTGCAAAAATAAGCATTTTAAAGCATTTTAGATCGTTGAAATCGTTCAAATAGACGCAATATTAATAAAAACGAATAATAAAAATTGTCGTTTTATGCGCTGTTTTACGCGTTAAAACGCAGATTAAAAGCTCAAACGTGTGCTGTTTTGCTAAAATAAAGCATTTTCGGGCATTTTAGATCGTTGAAACGTTCAAATAGAAGCAATATTAATAAAAACGAATAATAAAAATTTCGTCGTTTTATGCCGCTCTTACGCGTTGTTCCAGATTAAAAGCTCAAACGTGCTGTTTTGCCAAAATAAGCATTTTCGTACATTTTAGATCGTTGAAATCGTTCAAATAGAAGCAATATTAATAAAAAAACGAATAATAAAAAAAAATTCGTCGTTTTTATAAAAGCGTTTACGCGTTAAAAAACGCAGATTAAACCTCAAAACGTGCTGTTTTTGCTAAATAAGCATTTTCAAGCATTTTAGATCGTTGAAATAGTTCAAATAGACGCAATATTAATAAAAACGAATAATAACAATTTCGTCGTTTTTATAAAGCTGTTTTACGCGCGTTAAAACGTATTAAAAGCTCAAAACGTGCTGTTTTTGCTAAAATAAGCATTTTCATAAGCATTTTAGATCAAGCTGAAATCGTTCAAATAGAATCAATATTAATAAAAAACGAATAATAAAAATTCGTCGTTTTATGTTGTTTTACGCGTTAAAACGCAGATTAAAGCTCAAAACGTGCTGTTTTGCTGCTACATAAAATAAGCATTTTCAAGCATTTGTGATCGTTGAAACGTTCCCAACAGCGAAGCAATATTAATAAAAACGAATAATAAAAAAATTCAGTCGTTTTATGCTGTTTTACGCGTTAAAACGCAGATTAAAGCTCAAAACGTGCGTTGTTTTGCTAAAATATGCATTTTCAAGCATTTTAGATCGTTGGAATTGTCTTCAAATAGACGCAAATAAAAATAAAAACGAATAATAAAATTTCGTGGTTTTATAAGCTGTTTTACGCGTTAAAACGCAGAATGTGCTCAAAACGTGCTGTTTTGCTAAATAAGCATTTTCAAGCATTTTAGATCGTTGAAATCGTTCAAAATACGCAATATTAATAAAAACGAACAATAAAAATTTCGTCGTTTTATGTTGTTTACGCGTTAAAACGTAGATTAAAAGCTCTCAAAACGTGCTGTTTTGCTAATATAAGCATTTTCAAGCATTTTAGATCGTTGAAATCGTTCAAATAGCTAAATATTAATAAAACGAATAATAAAAAATCGTCGTTTTTATGCTGTTTTACGCGTTAAAACGCAGATTAAAAGCTCAAAACGTGCTGTTTTGCTAAAATAAGCATTTTCGCTGTTTGAAGATCGTTGAAATCGTTCAAATAGAGCAATATTAATAAAAAAACGAATAATAAAAAATTCTCTGTCGTTTTATGCTGTTTTTACGCGTTAAAACGCAGATTAAAGCTCAAAACGTGCTGTTTTACAAAATAATAAGCAATTTCAAGCATTTTAGATCGTTGAAATCGTTCAAATAGACGCAAATAAAATAAAAACGAATAATAAAAAAATGCCGCCTTTTAGTTGTTTTACGTTAAAACGCAGATTAAAGCTCAAAACGTGCTGTTTTGCTAAAATAAGCATTTTCAAGCATTTTGATCGTTGAAATCGTTCAAATAGACGCAATACTAATAAAAACGAATAATAAAAATTCGTCGTTTTATGTTGCGTTTTACGCGTTAAAAACGCAGATTAAAGCTCAAAACGCTGTTTTGCTAGTTAAATAAGCATTTTCAAGCATTTTAGATCGTTGAAATCGTTCAAATAGGAAGAATATTGAAGTAAAAACGAATAATAAAAATTTATCGTTTTATGCTGTTCTTACGAGTTAAAACGCAGATTAAAAGCTCAAAAACGTGCTGTTTATTAAA
>NW_027047334.1:0-15653 GCF_025399875.1 Dalotia coriaria
TTTTTTAAAAAAAAAAACCAAATTTTATTTTGTTTTTTTTTTTAAAATTTAAAATTTAAGTCCCGCTTAAAAACTTTTTTTTGAAAACACATTTTTTTATTCTTTTTTTAAGCGTCAATAAAAAGACCCTTTTTATTTTCGTTTTTTTTTAAACCATTTAAATTTAACGGTTTTAAGGAAAAAGCAAAAAAGAGGTTTTTAGTTTTTTTTATTTTTCCCAAAACAAAAACAAATTTTTAATTTTTTTAAAAACCCTTTTGAAGTTTAACGCTTTAACTAAGCAAAAAAAAGAATTTTTTTTTTTCCCTTTTTGGTAAAAAAAAGGAAAATTTTTTTTTGAAAAGCTCTTTTGGTTTAACGTTAAAAAGCTTAAAAGCATTTTTAAAAAAAGACTTTTTTTTTTTAATTGCGTTTTAAAGAAAAAATAAAAGGAAAATTTTTTTTTCCCCCTTTTTTTTTTTTAAAAAAACCCAAAAAGTTTCTTTTTTAAAAAAAAACCTTTTGGTTTTTTTCCCTTTTTAAGCAAAAAAGCAAAAACTTTTTTTTTTAAAAATTTTCTTTTTAACGATTTAAAAAAATTTAAAATCTTTTTTAAAAAAGCCTTTTTTTCTTTAACGGAAGCTAAAACAATAAAACAATTTTTTTTTTTTTCTTTTTTTAAATTTTCCATTTAACACAAATTAAAATCTTTTTTTTTTCCCCCCAAAAAAGTTTGGGGTTTTTTTGCTTTTAAAATAAAGGTAAAACGAGGAATTTTTAAATTCGTTTTTATTTTTTTTTCGCATTTAAAATTTAAAAAAATGCAAAAACATTTTAGCAAAAAAAAGTTTTTAGCAACGCGTTTTACTAAAAAAACCAAAAAAAAAAATTTTTTTTTTTTTTTTTTTCAAAATTTGAAAAATTTGAAAAGCAAAAGGGGAATTTTTCCTTTTAAGCTAAAAAAAAAAATTTATATTCGTTTTTATTTATTGCTCTATTTGAACGATTTTTCCCCAAAAACTAAAATGCTTATTTTTAAAACAATTTGGAAAAATGCGTTTTAACGCGTAAAACCAAAAAACGAGTTTTTTATTTTTTTTTTTAATTTCTTTTTTGAAGTTTCAACGATTTAAAAAGTTGAAAATGCTTTTTTTTACAAAACAGCACGTTTTGAGCTTTAATCTGCGTTTTAACGCGTAAAACAGCATAAAAAACGACCTAATTTTTATTATTCGTTTTTATTAATATTGCGTCTATTTGAACGATTTCAACGATCAAAATGCTTGAAAATGCTTATTTTAGCAAAACAGCACGTTTTGAGCTTTAATCTGCGTTTTAACGCGTAAACAGCATAAAAACGACGAATTTTTATTATTCGTTTTTATTAATATTGTTTCTATTTCCAAACGATTTCAAATCGATCTAAAATGCTTGAAAATGCATATTTTAGCAAAAAACAGCACGTTTTGAGTTTCTTTAATCTGCGTTTTAACGCGTAAAACAGCATAAAAACGACGAATTTTTATTATTCGTTTTTATTAATATTGCGTCTATTTGAACGTGATTTCAAACGGATCTTAAAAATGCTTAAAAATGCTTTATTTTAGCAAAACAGCACGTTTTGAGCTTTAATCTGCGTTTTAACCTCCGTAAAAACAGCATAAAAACGACGAATTTTTATTATTCGTTTTTATTTTTATTGCGTCTATTTGAACGATTTCAACGATCTAAAATGCTTGAAAATGCTTATTCTAGCAAAACAGCACGTTTTGAGCTTTTAATCTGCGTTTTAATGCGTAAAACAGCATAAAAACGACGAAATTTTGGCCTGTTTTTATTAATACTGCGTCTATTTGAACGATTTCAACGATCTAAAATGCTTGAAAATGCTTATTTTAGCAAAACAGCACGTTTTGAGTTTTATTCTGCGTTTTAACGCGTAACAGCATAAAAAACGACGAAATTTTATTACCGTTTTTTATTTTTATTGCGTCTATTTGAACGGCGATTTCAACGATCTAAAAATGCTTGAAATGCTTATTTTAGCAAACAGCACGTTTTGAGCTTTAATCTGCGTTTTACGCAGCCAGCATAAAACGACGAATTTTATTATTCGTTTTTATTAATATTGCTTCTATTTGGAACGATTTCACCATCTAAAATGCTTGAAAAATGCTTATTTGAGCAAAACAGCACGTTTTGAGCTTTAATCTGCGTTTTAACGCGTAAGACAGCATAAAATGACGAATTTTTTATTATTCGTTTTTATTAATATTGCGTCTATTTAAACGATTTAAACGATCTAAAATGCTTGAAAATGCTTATTTTAGCAAAACAGCACGTTTTGAGTTTTTAATCAGCGTTTTAACGCGTAAACAGCATAAAATGACGAAATTCATATTTGCTTTATTAATATTGCGGCTCATTTGAACGATTTCAACGATCTAAAATGCTTTGAAAAATGCTTATTTTAGCAAAACAGCACGTTTTGAGCTTAATCTGCGTTTTAAAGCGCAAAACAAAAGCATGCAAAAACGACGAATTTTTATTATTCGTTTTTATTAATATTGTTTATTTGTGATTTCAACGATCTAAAATGCTTGAAAATGTTTATTTTGAAAACAGCACGTTTTGAGCTTTAATCTGCGTTTTAACGCGTAAAAAACAGCATAAAAACGACGAAATTTTTATTATTCGTTTTATTAATATTGCGTCTTATTTTGGAACGTGATTTCAACGATCTTTAAAAATGCTTGAAAAATGCTGGCTTTAGCAAAAACAGCACGTTTTGAGCTTCTTTATTCTGCGTTTTAACGCGTAAAACAGCATAAAAACGACGAAATTTTTATTATTCGTTTTATTTGTATTGCGTCTATTTGAACGATTTCAACGATCTAAAATGCTTGAAAATGCTTATTTTAGCAAAACAGCACGTTTTGAGTTTTTAATCAGCGTTTTAACGCGTAAAACAGCGCATAAAACGACGAAATTTTTATTATTCGTTTTTATTAATATTGTTTCTATTTGAACGATTTCAACGATCTAAAATGCTTGAAAATGCTTATTTTAGCAAACAGCACGTTTCGTGGAGTTTTAACTGCGTTTTAACGCGTAAAATACTAAAAACGACGAATTTTTATTATCTGTTTTTAATATTGCTTCTCTATTTGAACGATTTCAACGATCTAAAAATGCTTGTAAAATGCTTTTATTTTAGCAAAAAACAGCACGTGTTTTGAGCTTTAATCTGCGTTTCAACGTAAAAACAGCATAAAAAACGTGACGAATTTTTTTATTATTCGTTTTTTATTAATATTGCGTCTATTTGAACGATTTCAACGATCGAAAATGCTTGAAATGCTTATATTTTAGCAAAACAGCCCTTTTGGAGCTTTTAATCTGCGTTTTAACGGCAAAACAGTTAGCTAAAAACGACGAATTTTTATTATTCGTTTTTATTAATATACTTCTATTTGAACGATTTCAACGATCTAAATATGCTTGAAAATGCTTATTTTGTGCAAAAACAGCACGTTTTGAGCTTTAATTCTGCGTTTTAACGCGTAGCAACAGCATAAAAAAACGACCTAATTTTGCTATTCGTTTTATTAATATTGCGTCTATTTGAACGATTTCAACGATTTAAAAATGCTTGAAAAATGCTTATTTTGTGCAAAACAGCACGTTTTGAGTTTTAATCTGCGTTTTAACGCGTAAAACAGCATAAAAACGACGAATTTTTATTATTCGTTTTATTAATATTGCTTCTATTTGAACGATTTCCAACGATCAAAAATGCTTGAAAATGCATATTTTAAAGCAAAACAGCAACGCTTTGAGCTTTAATCTGCGTTTTAACGCAAAACAGCATAAAACGACGAATTTTTTATTATTCGTTTTTTATTAATATTGCGTCTATTTGAACGATTTCAACGATCTAAAAATGCTTGAAAATGCTTATTTTGTGCGCAAAAACAGCACGTTTTTGAGTTTTAATCTGCGTTTTAATGCGTAAAACAGCATAAAACGACGAATTTTTATTATTCGTTTTGCCATTATTGCGTCTATTTGAACGATTTCAACGATCTAAATGCTTGAAAATGCTTATTTAAAGCAAAAACAGCACGTTTTGAGCTTTTATTCTGCGTTTTAACGCGTAAAACAGCATAAAAAACGACGAATTTTATTATTCGTTTTTGCCATTATTGCTTCTATTTGAACGATTTCAATGATCTAAAATGCTTGGAAAATGCTATTTTTAAAGCAAAACAGTACGTTTTGAGTTTTAATCTGCGTTTAACGCGTAAAACAGCATAAAACGACGAATTTTTATTATTCGTTTTTATTAATATTGCTTCTATTTGAACGATTCTTCAAACGATCTAAAAATGCTTCTGAAAATGCTTATTTTACAAAAACAGCACGTTTTGAGCTTTATTCTGCGTTTTAACGCGTAAAACAGCATAAAACGACGAAATCTTTATTATTCGTTTTTATTTTTACTGCGTCTATTTTGAAACGATTTCAAACGATCCAAAAATGCTTCTTGAAAATGCTTATTTGAAAGCAAAAAAACAGCACGTTTTGAGCTTTAATCTGCGTTTTAACGCTTAAAAACAGCATAAAAACGACGAATTTTTATTATTTGTTTTTATTAAATATTGCTTCATTTGAACGATTTCAACGATCTAAAATGCTTGAAAATGCTTATTGTAGCAAAAAAACAGCACGTTTTGAGTTTTAATCTGCGTTTTAACGCGTAAAACAGCATAAAACGACGAAATTTTTTATTATTCGTTTTTATTAATATTGCGTCTATTTGAACGATTTCAACGATCTAAAATGCTTGAAAATGCTTATTCAGCAAAACAGCACATTTGGGCTTATTCTGCGTTTAACGCGTAAAACAAAAGCATAAAACGACGAAATTTTTATTATTCGTTTTTATTTTTATTGCGTCTATTTGAACGTGATTTCAACGATCTAAAATGCTTGAAAATGCTTATTTTACAAAACAGCACAAATGTTTTGATTTTAATCTGCGTTTTAACGCGTAAAACAGCATAAAACGACGAATCTTTTATTATTCCGTTTTATTACTGTTTCTATTTGAACGATTTCAACGATCTAAAAATGCTTTGTAAAAATGCTTATTTTGTAGCAAAAAACAGCACGTTTTGAGCTTTAATCTGCGTTTTATGTAAAACAGCATAAAAACGACGAATTTTTTATTATTCGTTTTTTTAATATTGCTTCTATTTGAACGATTTCAACGATCTAAAATGCTTGAAAATGTTATTTTGTTAAAAAAACAGCACGTTTTGAGCTTTAATCTGCGTTTTAACGCGTAAAACAGCATAAAAACGACGAATTTTTATTATTCGTTTTATTAATATTGCGTCTATTTTTGAACGATTTCAACGATCGAAAATGCTTGAAAAATGCTTATTTTAGCAAAACAGCCCTTTTGAGTTTTAACTGCGTTTTAACGCGCGTAAAACAGCATAAAAACGACGAATTTTTATTATTCGTTTTATTAATATTGCTTCTATTTGAACGTGATTTCCAACGATCTAACATGCTTGAAAATGCTTATTTTAGCAAACAGCACGTTTTGAGCTTTATTCTGCGTTTTAACGCGTGAAACAGCATAAAAACGACCTAATTTTTATTATTCATTCGTTTTTATTAATATTGCGTCTATTTGAACGTGATTTTCAACGATCTAAAATGCTTGAAAATGCTTATTTTAGCAAACAGCACGTTTTGAGCTTTAATCGCGTTTTAACGCGTAAAACAGCATAAAAACGACGAATTTTTATTATCTGTTTTTATTAATATTGCTTCTATTTGAACGATTTCAACGATCTAAAATGCTTGAAAATGCATATTTTAGCAAAAACAGCACGTTTGAGCTTTAATCTGCGTTTTACAAGTAAAACAGCATAAAACGACGAATTTTTATTATTCGTTTTTATTAATATTGCGTCTATTATTTGAACGATTTCAACGATCTAAAATGCTTAAAATGCTTATTTTAGCAAAAAACAGCACGTTTTGAGCTTTAATCTGCGTTTTAACCCGTAAACAGCATAAAACCACTTTAATTTTATTATTCGTTTTTTATTTTTATTGCGTCTATTTGAACGATTTCAACGATCTAAATGCTTGAAAATGCTTATTTCTAGCAAAAAACAGCACGTTTTGAGTTTTAATCTGCGTTTTAATGCGTAAAACAGCATAAAAACGACGAATTTTTATTATTCGTTTTTATTAATATTGCGTCTATTTGAACGATTTTCAACGATCTAAAAATGCTTGAAAATGCTTATTTTGTGCTAAAAACTAACAATGTTTTGAGCTTTATTCCCTGCGTTTTAACGCGTAAAACAGCATAAAAACGACGAAATTTTTGTATTATTCGTTTTTATTTTGTATTGCGTCTATTTGAACAAACGATTTCAACGATCTAAAATGCTTGAAAATGCTTATTTTTAGCAAAACAGTTATCGCTTTGAGCTTAATCTGCGTTTAACGCGTAAAACAGCATAAAAACGACGAATTTTTATTATTCGTTTTTATTACTGCTTCTATTTGAACGATTTCAACGATCTAAAATGCTTGAAAATGCTTATTTTAGCAAAAAACAGCACGGTTTTGAGCTTTTAATCTGCGTTTTAACGCGTAAACAGCATAAAAAAAACGACGAAATTTTTATTATTCGTTTTTATTAATATTGCGTCTATTTGAACGATTTCAACGATCTAAAAATGCTTGAAAAATGCTTATTTTAGCAAAACAGCATCGTTTTGAGCTTTATTCTGCGTTTTAACGCGTAAAAACAGCATAAAACGACTAAATTTTTATTATTCGTTTTTATTTTTATTGCGTCTATTTGAACGATTTCAACGATCTAAAATGCTTGAAAATGCTGCACAGCAAAACAGCACGTTTTGAGCTTTAATCTGCGTTTTAACGCGCGTAAAACAGCATAAAAACGACGAATTTTTATTATCTGCGTTTTTATTAATATTGCTTCTATTTGAACGATTTCAACGATCTAAAATGCTTGAAAAATGCTTATTTTAGCGCAAAAAACAGCACGTTTTGAGCTTTAATCTGCGTTTTAACGCGTAAAACAGCATAAAAAAAAACGACGAAATTTTATTATTCGTTTTTATTAATATTGCGCCCATTTGAACGTGATTTCAAATCGATCTAAAAATGCTTGAAAATGCTTATTCGCAGCAAAACAGCACGTTTTGAGTTTTCTTTAATCTGCGTTTTAACGCGTAAAACAGCATAAAACGACGAATTTTTATTATCTGCCTTTTATTATCATTGCTTCTATTTGAACGATTTCAACGATCTAAAAATGCTTGAAAATGCTTATATTTTAGCAAAAACAGCACGTTTTGAGCTTTTAATCTGCGTTTTAACGCGTAAAACAAAAGATAAAAACGACGAATTATTTATTATTCGTTTTTATTAATATTGCGTCTATTTGGAACGATTTCAACGTGATCTAAAATGCTTGAAAAATGCTTATTTTAGCAAAACAGCACGTTTCGAGTTTTAATCAGCGTTTTAACGCGTAAAACAGCATAAAAAACGACGAAATTTTATTATTCGTTTTTATTAATATTGCGTCTATTTGAACGATTTCAACGATCTAAAATGCTTGAAAATGCTTATTTTAGCAAAACAGCACGCGTTTTGAGCTTTATTCTGCGTTTTAACTGTAAAACAGCATAAAACGACGAATTTTTTTTTATTATTCGTTTTTTATTAATATTGCTTCATTTGGAACGATTTCAACGATCTAAAATGCTTGAAAATGCTTATTTTAGCAAAACAGCACGTTTTGAGCTTTAATCAGCGTTTTAACGCGTAAAACAGCATAAAACGCACGAAATTTTTTATTATTCGTTTTTACATTATTGCGTCTATTTGAACGATTTCAAATCGATCTAAAAATGCTTGAAAATGCTTATTTTAGCAAAACAGCACGTTTTGAGCTTTTAATCTGCGTTTTAACGCGTAAACAGCATAAAAAACGACGAATTTTCTATTATTCCAGTTTTTATTAATATTGCTTCTATTTGAACGATTTCAACGATCTAAAATGCTTGAAAATGCGTATTTTAGCAAAACAGCACGTTTTGAGCTTTTAATCTGCGTTTTAACGCGTAAAACAGCATAAAAACGACGAAATTTTTCTTATTCGTTTTTATTAATATTGCGTCTATTTGAACGATTTCAACGATCTAAAATGCTTGAAAATGCTTATTTTAGCAAAATAGCACGTTTTGAGCTTTATTCTGCGTTTTAACGCGTAAAAACGAAGCATATTAAATCGAAATTTTTTTTTTGTTTTATTTTTATTGCGTCATTTAACGATTTCAAACGATTAAAAATGTTTGAAAATGCTTTATTCTAGCTTAAAACAGCACGTTTTGAAGCTTTAATCTGCGTTTTTAACGCGTAAACAGCATAAAAACGACGAATTTTTATTATTCGTTTTTATTAATATTAAAATTTGAACAGGATTTTCAACGATCTAAAATGCTTGAAAATGCGTATTTTAGCAAAACAGCACGTTTTGAAGCTAATCTGCGTTTTAATCGCGTAAAACAGCATAAAACGACGAAATTTTATTATTCGTTTTTATTAAAATGCGTCTATTTGAACTATTTCAACGATCTTAAAATGGCTTGAAATGCTCATTTTAGCAAACAGCACGTTTTACTTATCGCATTTTATTGCGTTAACTATAAAAGACGAAATTTTTGAATATTCGTTATTTTTATTGCTCTAATTTGAACTATTTTCAAACATTTGGCTTGAAAATGCTTATTTTAACGAAAACAGCACGTTTTGAGTTTTTTTAATCTGCGTTTTAAGCTAAAACAGCATAAAAACGACGATTTTTTATTATTCGTTTTTTAATATTGCGTCTATTTGAACGATTTCAACGATCTAAAATGCTTGAAGTTTTCAGAAAACAGCACGTTTTGAGCATTAATCTGCGTTTTAACGCGTAAAACAGCATAAAACTGACGAATTTTTATTATTCGTTTTTATTAACATTGTCTATTTGAACGATTTCAACGATCAAAATGCTTGAAAATGCTTATTTTAGAAAATCAGCACGTTTTGAGTTTAATCTGCGTATTTTAACGCGAAAACACATAAAACGACGATTTTTTTTATTCCTTTTTATTAATATGCGCTATTTGAACGATTTCAACGATCTAAAATGCTTTGAAAATGCTTATTTTAGCATAAACAGTCAGTTTTGAGCTTTAATCAGTTTTAACGGTAAAACAGCATAAAACGCGAAATTTATTATTCGGTTTTATTAATATTGCGTCTATTTGAACGATTTCAACGATCTTAAATATTGAAAATGCTTTTTTTTAGCAAAACAGCACGTTTTGAGCTTTATTCTGCGTTTTAACTCGTAAAACAGCATAAAAACGAGAATTTTTATTATTCGTTTTTATTAATATTGCTTCTATTTGAACGATTTCAACGATCTAAAATGCTTGAAAATGCTTATTTTAGCAAAACAGCACGTTTTGAGTTTTAATCTGCGTTTTAACGCGTAAACAGCATAAAACGACGAAATTTTTATTATTCGTTTTTATTAATATTGCGTCTATTTGAACGATTTCAACGATCTAAAATGCTTGAAAATGCTTATTTTAGCAAAACAGCACGTTTTGAGCTTTTAATCTGCGTTTTAACGCGTAAAACAGCATAAAAACGACGAATTTTTATTATTCGTTTTTATTAATATTGCTTCTATTTGAACGATTTCTACGATCTAAAATGCTTGAAAATGCTTATTTTAGCAAAACAGCACGTTTTGAGCTTTAATCTGCGTTTTTTAAAGCGTAAAACAGCATAAAACGACGATTTTTATTATTCGATTTTCATTAATATTGCTTCTATTTGAACGATTTCAACGATCTAAAATGCATGAAAATGCTTATTTTAGCAAAACAGCACGTTTTGAGCTTTTAATCGCGTTTTAACGCGTAAAACAGCATAAAACGACGAATTTTTATTAATCGTTTTTTTTTAATATTGCGTCTATTTGAACGATTTCAACGATCTAAAATGCTTGAAAATGCTTATTTTAGCAAAACAGCACGTTTTGAGCTTTAATCTGCGTTTTAACGCGTAAAACAGCATAAAACGACGAATTTTTTTTTTATTTGTTTTTTATTAATATTGCTTCTATTTGAACGATTTCAACGATCTAAAATGCTTGAAAATGCTTATTTTAGCAAAACAGCACGTTTTGAGCTTTAATCTGCGTTTTAACGCGTAAAACAGCATAAAACGACGATTTTTATTATTCGTTTTATTATTGCGTCTATTTAAACGATTTCAACGATCTAAAATGCTTGAAAATGCTTTATTTTTGCAAAACAGCACGTTTTGAGCTTTAATCAGCGTTTTAACGCGTAAAACAGCATAAAACGACGAAATTTTTATTATTCGTTTTTATTAATATGCACTTCTATTTGAACGATTTCAACGATCTAACGTAGCGAAAATGCTTATTTTATGAAACAAGCACGTTTTGAGGCTTTGTTCTGCTGATTTTAACGCGTAAAACCTTTATAAAACGACCTAATTTTTATTATTCGTTTTTATTAATATTGCGTCTGTTGAACGATTTCAACGATTTAAATGCTTGAAAATGCTTATTTTAGCCAAACAACACGTTTGAGTTTTTAAGTATACGTTTAACGCGTAAAACAGCTATAAAAACGACAATTTTTATTATTCGTTTTATTAATATTACTTCTATTTGAACGATTTCAACGATCTAAAATGCTTGAAAATGCATATTTAGCAAAACAGCACGTTTTGAGCTTTAATCTGCGTTTTAACGCGTAAAACCGGCATAAAACGTGAATTTTTTTATTATTCGTTTTTATTAATATTGCGTCTACTGAACGATTTCAACTTGATCTAAAATGCTTGAAAATACTTATTTTAGCAAAACAGCACGCGTTGCGAGCTTTAATCACGTTTAATGCGTAAACAACTTATAAAACGACGAAAGATTTTTGTTATTCGTTTTATTAATATTGCGTCATTTGAACGTTTCAACGATCTAAAATGCTTTGAAAATGCTTATTTTAGCAAAACAGCACGTTTTGAGAGCTTTTATTCACCGTTTTAACGCGTAAAACGCTTTTATAAAAACGACGAATTTTTATTATTCGTTTTTTTGGTAATATTTAGCTGTTGAACGATTTCAACGATCTAAAATGCTTGAAAATGCTTATTTTGTAGCAAAACAGCACGTTTTGAGCTTTAATCTGCGTTTTAACGCGTAAAACAGCTTATAAAACGACAGATTTTTTTATTATTCGTTTTTTTATTAATATTGCTTCTATTTGAACGATTTCAGCAGTCACAAAAATGCTTGAAAATGCTTATTTTAGCAAAACGAGCACGTTTTTGAGCTTTTATTCTGCGTTTTAACGCGTAAAACAGCATAAAACGACGGGGTACTTTTATTATTCGTTTTTATTTTTTGTTAAATTTTATTTGAACGATTTCAACGATCTAAAATGCTTGAAAATAGCATTTTAGCAAAACAGCGTTTTGAGCTTTAATCTGCGTTTTAACGCTTAAAACAGCTTATAAAACAACGAATTTTTATTATTTACGGTACTTATTAATATTGCTTCTATTTGCTCAACGATCTAAAATGCTTGAAAATTAAACGTAGCAGCAAAACAGCACGTTTTGAGCTTTAATCTGCGTTTTAACGCGTAAAACAGCATAAAAACGACGAAATTTTTATTATTCGTTTTATTAATATTGCGTCTATTTGAACGGTTCAACGATCTAAAATGCTTGAAAATGCTTGTGGCAAAACAGCACATTTGGGCTTTTATTCTGCGTTTAACGCGTAAAACGCTTATAAAACGGCAAGAAATTTTTGACCATTCGTTTTTTTATTTTTTTATTGCGTCTATTTGAACGATTTCAACGATCTAAATGCTTGAAAATGCTTATTTTAGCAAAACAGCACGTTTTGAGCTTTAATCTGCGTTTTAACGCTAAAACAGCACCATAAAACGACGAATTTTTATTATTCGTTTTTTTATTAATATTACTTCTATTTGAACGGTTCAACGATCTAAAATGCTTGAAAATGCTTATTTAGCAAAACAGCACGTTTGAGCTTTGATACGTTTTAACGCGTAAAACAGCATAAAACGACGAATTTTTATTATTCGTTTTTTTATGTGCTTCTATTTGAACGTTCAACGATCTAAAATGCTTGAAAATGCGCCCATTTTAGCAAAACAGCGTTTGAGAGCTTTAATCTGCGTTTTTTAACGCGTAAAACAGCATAAAAGCGACGAATTTTTTATTATTCGTTTTTATTAATATTGCGTCTATTTGAACAATTTCAACGATCGAGAAATAGCGAAAATGCTTATTTTATGAAACAGCGCTTTTGAGCTTTTAATCTGCGTTTTTAACGCGTAAAACAGCATAAAACGGCGATTTTTATTATTCGTTTTATTAATATTGCTTCTGTTGAACGATTTCAACGATCGCTTTTATGCTTGAAAAGTGCTTATTTACAGCAAAACAGCACGTTTGAGCTTTATTCTGCGTTTTAACGCGTAAAACGGCATAAAACGACCCTGAATTTTTTTATTATTCGTTTTATTAATATTGCGTCTATTTGAACGATTTCAACGATCTAAAATGCTTGAAAATGCTTATTTTAGCAAAACAGCACGTTTTGGCTTTTATCTGCGTTTTAACGCGTAAAACGCATAAAACGACTGAATTTTTTATTATTCGTTTTTATTAATATTGCGTCTATTTGAAACATTTCCAACGATTAAATGCTTGAAAATGCTTATTTTAGCAAAACGCACGTTTTGAGCTTTAATCTGCGTTTTAACGCGTAAACAGCATAAAACGACGAAATTTTTATTATCTTTTTTTATTAAATTGCTTCTATTTGAACGATTTCAACGATCTAAAATTGCTTGAAAATGCTTATTTTAGCAAAACAGCACGTTTTGAGACTTTAATCTGCGTTTTAAGCGCGTAAAACAGCATAAAACGACGAATTTTTTATTATTCGTTTTTTATTTATTGCGTCTATTTGAACGATTTCAGCGATCTAAAATGCTTGAAAATGCTTATTTTAGCAAACAGCACGTTTTGAGGCTTTAATCTGCGTTTTAACGCGTAAAAGCAAGCATAAAAACGACGAATTTTTTTATTATTCGTTTTTATTATTTTGCTTCTATTTGAACGATTTCAACGATCTAAAATGCTTGAAAATGCTTATTTTAGCAAAACAGCACGTTTGAGCTTTTGAATCTGCGTTTTACGCGTAAAACAGCATAAAACGACGAATTTTATTTCGTTTTTATTAATATTGCGTCTATTTGAACGGATTTCAGCGATCTAAAATGCTTGAAATGCTTATTTTTAGCAAAACAGCACGTTTTGAGCTTTTATTCGCGTTTTAACGCGTAAAACAGCATAAAACGACGAAATTTTTATTATTCGTTTTTTTATTAATATTGCGTCTATTTGAACGATTTCAACGATCTAAAATGCTTGAAAATGCTTATTTTAGCAAAACAGCACGTTTTGAGCTTTAATCTGCGTTTTAACGCGTAAAACAGCATAAAAGACGCGAATTTTTATTATTCGTTTTTATTAATATTGCTTCTATTTGAACGATTTCAACGATCTAAAATGCTTGAAAATGCTTATTTTAGCAAAACAGCACGTTTTCAGGCTTTATTCTGCGTTTTACAACGCGTAAAAACAGCATAAAAGGCTGACGAAAATTACATTATTCGTTTTTTTATTTGTATTGCGTCTATTTGAACGATTTTCAACGATCACGTCAGCAGAAAATGCTTATTTTAGCAAAACAGCACACGTTTGAGCTTTAATCTGCGTTTTTAACGTAGAAACAACCATCAAAACGACGAATTTTTTATTATTCGTTTTTATTAATATTATTAGCTTCTATTTGAACGATTTCAACGATCTAAAATGCTTGAAAATGCTTATTTAGCAAAACAATACGTTTTTGAAGGCCTTAATCTGCGTTTTACCCAACGCGTAAAACAGCATAAAAACGACAGAAATTTTTTATTATTCGTTTTATTAATGGTACGTCTATTTGAACGATTTCAACGATCTAAAATGCTTGGAAAATGCTTATTTTAGCAAAACAGCACGTTTTGAGCTTTATTCTGCGTTTTAACGCGTAAAACAACATAAAACGGCGGTACTTTTATTATTCGTTTTTATTTTATTGCGTCTGTTGAACGATTTCAACGATCTAAAATTGCGAAAATGCTTATTTTAGCAAAACAGCACGTTTGGGCTGCAATCTGCGTTTTAACGCGTAAAACAACATAAAAACGACGAAATTTTATTATTCGTTTTTATTAATATTGCGTCCATTTGAACGGTTAGCGATCTAAAATGCTTGAAAATGCTTATTTTAGCAAAACAGCACGTTTTACGAACTTTAATCGCCGCGTTTTAACGCGTAAAACAACATAAAACGACGAATTTTTATTATTCGTTTTTATTAATGTATATATTTGAACGATTTCAACGATCTAAAATGCTTGTCTTATTTTATACCGACAGCACGTTTTGAAGGCTTTTAATCTGCGTTTAACGCGTAAAACAGCATAAAACGACAGATTTTTATTACATTTGTTTTATTAATGTGCTTCTATTTGAACGATTTCAGCGATCTAAAATGCTTGAAAATGTATTTTTAGCAAAACAGCACGTTTTGAAGGCTTTAATCTGCGTTTTAACGCGTAAAACAGCATAAAAACGACGAAATTTTTATTATTCGTTTTTATTGTATTTGCGTCTATTTGAACGATTTCAACGATCTAAAATGCTTGAAAATGCTTATTTTTAGCAAAACAGCACGTTTTGAGCTTTATTCTGCGTTTAACGCGTAAAACAACATAAAACGACAGAATTTTTTTATTATTCGTTTTTATTTTTATTGCGTCTATTTGAACGATTTCAACGATCTAAAATGCTTGAAAATGCTTATTTTTAAAAAAAGCACTTTTGGCTTTTAATTTTGCGTTTTAACGCTAAAACAACATAAAACGACGAATTTTATTATTTTTTTTATTTATTGCGTCTATTTGAACGATTTCAACGATCTAAAATGCTTGAAAATGCTTATTTTGACAAAAAAGCACTTTTTAGCTTTTCGCGTTTTGCGTAAAACAAAAAACGACAATTTTTTTTTATTCGTTTTTTTTTAAAATTTTATTTTAACGATTTCAACGTCCCCAAATGCTTGAAATTTATTTTAGCAAAACAGCACGTTTTGAGCTTTTTTCTGCGTTTTAACGCGTAAAAAAGCATAAAACGACAATTTTTTTTATTCGTTTTTTATTTTATTTAAATTTTCCCCTCTAAAAATTTTAAAAAATTTTTCAAAAAAGATTTTCTTTTAAAATGGCTTTTTTTTTTTTTTTAAAATTTCTTATTTTTTTAAAGCAAAACAAAACAAAAAAGTTTTGACTTTAATTGCGTTTTAACCCCCGTAAAAAACAAAAAAAAAAAAAACCCCAAAAAAAAAAAAAAAAAAACGGGGACGGAATTTT
>NW_027047335.1:0-15650 GCF_025399875.1 Dalotia coriaria
ACACAATTTTTTAAACGTTTTTTTTTTAATATTGGGTTCTATTTGAACCCATTTCAACGATCTAAAATGCTTGAAAATGCTTATTTTAGCAAAACAGCACGTTTTTTAGGGTTTTATTCTGCCCTTTTAACGCGTAAAACAGCATAAAATCGGAAAATTTTTTTTTATTCGTTTTTATTAATTTGCGTCCCTTTTTAACGTTTCAACGATCTAAAATGGGGAAAATGCTTTTTAAACAAAAACAGCACGTTTTTAGCTTTTTAGCGTTTTAACCCTAAAACAACATAAAAGGGCAAAATTTTTTTTTATTCGTTTTTGCATTTAAAATTGCGTCTATTTTTAACGTTTCAACGATCTAAAAAGCTTTTAAAATGCTTTTTTAGCAAAACAGCCGGGGTTTAATCTGCGTTTTTTTAAAACGTAAAAAAGCATAAAAAAGACGAATTTTTTTTATTCGTTTTTTTAATATTTCTATTTGAACAAATTTTAACGATCTAAAATGCTTGAAAATGATTATTTTAGCAAAACAGCACGATTTGACTTTAAACTGCGTTTTAACGCGTCAAACAGCATAAAAAAGACGAAATTTTTTTTTCGTTTTTTTTTAATATTTGCGTCTATTTGAACGATTTCAACGATTTAAAATGTAGAAAATCTTATTTAAACAAAACAGGGACGTTTTTAGCTTTATTCTGCGTTTAACCCAAAAAAACATAAAAAAGACGACATTTTTTTTTATTCGTTTTTTTTAATATTGCGCGTCTATTTGAACGATTTCCCCGATCTAAAAAAGCTTGAAAATTTAAATTTTTTCAAAACAGCACGTTTGACTTTATTCTGCGTTTTTAAAGCGTAAAACATTTTAAAAAAGACAGAATTTTTTTTATTCGTTTTTTTTAATTTGCGTTTTTTGAACGTTTCAACGATCTAAAATGCTTGAAAATGCTTTTTAAAAAAACAGCCGTTTTTAATTTTAATCAACCTTTTTAAAGCGTAAAACAACAAAAGGAAATTTTTTTTATTCGTTTTTTTTAATATTCGTCTATTTGAACGATTTCAACGATCTAAAAAAGCCCGAAAATGCTTATTTTTCCAAAAAAGCACGTTTTTTAGGGGCCAATCCCGCGTTTTTAAAGCGTAAAACAGCATAAAACGACAATTTTTTATTATTCGGTTTTTATTAATATTTTCTTCTATTTGACGATTTCAACGATCTAAAATGCTTGAAAAAGATTATTTTAGCAAAACAGCCGTTTTTACTTTTAAAAACTGCGTTTTTCCGCGTAAAACGGGATAAAACGGCGGGGAAATTTTTTTATTCGTTTTTTTTTTAATGTTTTCGTCTATTTGGGGAAAGATTTTTAACGATTTAAAATGCTTGAAAATGCTTATTTTGAAAACAGCACGTTTTTTGAGCTTTTTAAACCGTTTTAAGCGGGAAACAGCATAAAACGGTAAATTTTTTTTTATTCGTTTTTATTTTTTTTTGCATTTTTTGGGGAAAGATTTCCCCGATCTAAAATGCTTGAAAATGCTTAAGCAAAACAAACACGTTTTGGACGTTAATCTGCGAAAGCGCGTAAAACAAAACTAAAAAAGACGATTTTTTTTTATTCGTTTTTTTTAAATTTATTCTATTTGAACGTTTCAACGATCTAAAATGTTTTCTTTTTTAGCAAACGCCGTTTTTAGCTTTATTCTGCGTTTTAACGCGTAAAACAACATAAAACGACGAAATTTTTATTATTCGTTTTTATTTATTGGGGTCTTTTGAACATTTTTAACGATCCCAAAAAGCTTTTAAAATGCTTATTTTAGCAAAACAGCACGTTTTTAGCTTTAATCTGCGTTTTTAAAGCGTAAAACAGCATAAAAAAGACGAAATTTTTTTTTATTCGTTTTTTTTTTTTATTCCCTCTTTTGAACGGTTTTAACGATCTAAATCTTGAAAAAGCTTATTTTTTGCAAAACAGCCCCGTTTTTAGCGTTAATCCCGCGTTTTAATGCGTAAAACAATAAAAACGACGGGGTTTTTTTTTCGTTTTTTTTAAATTTTCTTTCCCATTTGAAACATTTCAACGATCTAAAAAGCTTGAAAATGCTTATTTTAGCAAAACAGCCCTTTTTAGGGTTTAATCTGCGTTTTAACCCTAAAAAAACATAAAAAAGACGAATTTTTTTTTATTCGTTTTTTTTTTAATATTGCTTCTATTTAAAAAAGATTTCAACGATCATAATGCTTGAAAATGCTTATTTTTTGCAAAAACAGCACGTTTTGACTTTAATCTGGTTTTTAACCCTAAAACAACAAAAACGACGAAATTTTTTTTATTCGTTTTTATTAATAATTCCCTCTATTTGAACGATTTCAACGTCTAAAATGCTTGAAAATGCTTATTTTAGCAAAACAGCCCTTTTTAGCTTTAATCTGCGTTTAACGCGTAAAACAGCAAAAATGACGGTTTTTTTTGTTTTTTATTAATATTTCTTCTATTTAAAAAGGTTTTTCGATCTAAAATGGAAAAAAAACTTATTTTAGCAAAAAAACACGTTTTTAAACTTTTTAAACTGCGTTTTTAAAGCGTAAAACAATAAAAAAGGGCGAAAATTTTTTTTTTTCGTTTTTAGTAATATTGCTTCTAAATTTTAACGGTTTTAACGATCCAAAAAGCTTGAAAATGCTTTTTAGCAAAACGGGACGTTTTGAGGGTTTTAATCTGCGTTTTAACGCGTAAAACAGCAAAAAAAGACGAAATTTTTAAATTTTTCGTTTTTTTTTAATTTCGTCTTTTGATCGATTCCCAAAGATCAAAATGCTTGAAAATGCTTATTTTAGCAAAAAAGCCCTTTTTGAGCCAAAACTGCCCAACGCGTAAAAACAGCATAAAACGGAATTTTTTTTTTATTCCCCTTTTTTATTAATATTGCTTCTATTTTTGAACGATTTCAACGATCTAAAATGCTTGAAAATGCTTATTTTGAAACAGCACGATTTGAGCTTTTAATGCGTTTTAACGCGTCAGCAGCATAAACGACGTAAGAAATTTTTATTATTCGTTTTATTAATATTGCGTCTATTTGAACGATTTCAACGATTTAAAATGCTTGAAAATGCTTATTTTAGCAAAACAGCACGTTTGAGCTTTTATTCTGCGTTTTTAACGCGTAAAACAGCATAAAACGACGACATTTTTTATTATTCGTTTTTTATTAATATTGCGTCTATTTGAACGATTTCAACGTTGATCTAAAATGCTTGAAAATGCTTATTTTTAGCAAAACAGCGCACTGGCAGGCTTTTATTCTGCGTTTTAACGCGTAAAACAGCATACAAAACGACGAAATTTTATTATTCGTTTTTTATTAATATTGCGTCTATTTAGCGAACGATTTCAACGATCACAAAAATGCTTGAAAATGCTTATTTTTAGCAGCAAAACAGCACGTTTGAGCTTTTAATCAACGTTTTAACGCGTAAACAACATAAAACGACGAAATTTTTTATTATTCGTTTTTATTAATATTGCGTCTATTTGAACGATTTCAACGATCTAAAATGCTTGAAAATGCTTATTTTAACAAAGACAGCACGTTTGAGCCTTAATCGCTACGTTTTGTGCGTAAAACAGCATAAAACGACGAATTTATTATTCGTTTTTATTAATATTTGCTTCTATTTGACGATTTCAACGATCTAAAATGCTTGAAAATGATTATTTTAGCAAAACAGCACGTTTTTGAGCTTTAATCTGCGTTTAACGCGTAAAAGCAGCATACGACGAAATTTTTGTATTCGTTTTTATTAATATTGCGTCTGTTGAACGATTTCAACGATTTAAATGCTTGAAAATGCTATTTTAGCAAACAGCACGTTTTTGAGCTTTTAATCTACGCGTTTTAACGCGTAAAACAGCATAAAACGATGAGAATTTTTATTATTCGTTTTTATTTTTTTTATTGCATCTATTTGAACGATTTCAACGATCTAAAATGCTTGAAAATGCTTATTTTAGCAAAACAGCACGTTTTTGAGGCGTTAATCTGCGTTTAACGCGTAAAACAGCATAAAACGACGATTTTATTATTCGTTTTTATTAATATTGATTCTATTTGAACGATTTCAGCGATCTAAAATGCTTGAAAATGCTTATTTTAGCAAAACCTTTGAGCTTTTATTCTGCGTTTTTAACGCGTAAAACGAACGACGAGAATTTTTATTGACATTGTTTTATTAATATTGCGTCTATTTGAACGGTTTCAACGATCGTAAAATGCTTGAAAATGCGCTGGCAGCAAAACAGCACGTTTTTGAAGGCTTTAATCTGCGTTTTAGCGCGTAAAACAACGCAAAACGACGAAATTTTTATTATTCGTTTTTATTTTTATTGCATTTATTTGAACGATTTCAACGTCTAAAAGAATGCATTTGAAAATGCTTATTTTAGCAGCAAACAGCACGTTTTGAGCGTTAATCTGCGTTTAATGCGTAAAACAGCATAAAAACGACGAATTTTTATTATTCGTTTTTATTAATATTGCTTCTGTTTGAACAGTTTCAACGATCTAAAATGCTTGAAAATGCTTATTTTAGCAAAACAGCACGTTTTGAGCTTTTAATCTGCGTTTTAACGCGTAAAACAGCATAAAATGACGAATTTTTATTATTCGTTTTCGTATTCCTATTTAGAAGCGATTTCAACGATCTATAATGCTTGAAAATGCTTATTTTAGCAAAACCAGCACGTTTTGAGCTTTAATCTGCGTTTTAACGCGTAAACAACTGCTCGCAAAACGACGAAATTTTATTATTCGTTTTTATTAATATTGCATCTATTTGAACGATTTCAACGATCTCGTCTTGAAAATGCTTATTTTAGCAAAACAGCACGTTTTGAGCTTTTAATCCTGCTGCGTTTTAACGCGTAAAACAGCATTAAATGACGATTTTTATTATTCGTTTTTTATTAATATTTCTTCTATTTAAACGATTTCAACGATCTAAATGCTTGAAAATGCTTTGGTACACAGCAGCAAAACAAACACGTTTACGAAGAGCTTTAATCTGCGTTTTAACGCGTAAAACAGCATAAAAAGGACAGAAATTTTTATTATTCGTTTTTAGTAATATTGCTTCTATTTGAACGATTTCAACGATCTAAAATGCTTGAAAATGCTTATTTTAGCAAAACAGCACGTTTTGAGCTTTTAATCTGCGTTTTTAACGCGTAAAACAGCATAAAACGACAGAAATTTTTTATTACCTTCGTTTTTTATTTTTATTGCGTCTATTTGATCGATTCAACGATCTAAAATGCTTGAAAATGCTTATTTTAGCAAAACAGCACGTTTGAGCTTTAATCTGCGTTTTAACGCGTAAAACAACATAAAACGACGGGTACGCATTATTCGTTTTTTATTAATATTGCTTCTATTTGAACGATTTCCAACGATCTAAATGCTTGAAAATGCTTATTTTAGCAGGGAAGCAGCACGTTTTGAGCTTTTAATCTGCGTTTTAACGCGTAAAACAGCATAAAACGACGAATTTTTATTATTCGTTTTTTATTAATATTGCGTCTATTTGAACGATTTCAACGATCTAAAATGCTTGAAAATGCTTATTTTTGCAAAACAGCACGTTTTGGGCTTTATTCTGCGTTTTAACGCGTAAAACAGCATAAAACGACGGGGTACCCATTATTCGTTTTTTATTTTATTGCGTCTATTTGAACGATTTCAACGATCTAAAACAGCGAAAATGCTTATTTTAGCAAAACAGCACGTTTGAGCTTTTAATCTGCGTTTAACGCGTAAAACAGCATAAAACGACGAAATTTTTTATTATTCGTTTTTTATTAATATTGCGTCTCTATTTGAACAGTTTCAACGATCTAAAAATGCTTGAAAATGCTTATTTTAGCAAAACAGCACGTTTTGAGCTTTTATTCTGCGTTTTTTAACGCGTAAAACAGCATAAAACGACGAAATTTTTATTATTCGTTTTTATTTTTATTGCGTCTATTTGAACGATTTCAACGATCTAAAATGCTTGAAAATGCTTATTTTTAGCAAAACAGCACGTTTTGAGCTTTAATCTGCGTTTTTTAACTCGTAAAACAGCATAAAAACGACGAATTTTTATTATTCGTTTTTTTTTTATTAATATTGCTTCTATTTGAACAGTTTCAACGATCTAAAATGCTTGAAAATGCTTATTTTAGCAAAACAGCACGTTTTGAAGGAAGCGCATTACGCAACAGCGTAAAACAGCATAAAACGACAGAAATTTTTACATTATTCGTTTTTATTTTTATTTGCGTCTATTTGATCGATTCCAACGATCTAAAATGCTTGAAAAATGCTTATTTTAGCAAAACAGCACGTTTGAGCTTTAATCTGCGTTTTTAACGCGTAAAACAGCATAAAAACGACGAGATTGCATTATTCGTTTTTTATTAATATTGCTTCTATTTGAACGATTTCAACGATCCTAAAATGCTTGAAAATGCTTATTTTAGCAAACAGCACGTTTGAGGAAGGCATTCTGGGAGTTTTAACGCGTAAAACAGCATAAAAACGACGAAATTTTATTATTCGTTTTTTTTATTAATATTGCGTCTATTTGAACGATTTCAACGATCTAAAATGCTTGAAAATGCTTATTTTTGGCAAAACAGCACGTTTTGAGCTTTTAATCTGCGTTTTAACGCGTAAAACAGCATAAAAACGACGAAATTTTTATTATTCGTTTTTTATTAATATTGCGTCTATTTGAACGATTTCAACGATCACAAAATGCTTGAAAATGCTTATTTTAGCAAAACAGCACGTTTTGAGCTTTAATCTGCGTTTTTAACTTGCGTAAAACAGCATATAAAAACGACGAATTTTTATTATTCGTTTTTTATTAATATTGCGTCTATTTGAACGATTTCAAGATCTAAAATGCTTGAAAATGCTTATTTTAGCAAAACAGCACGTTTGAGCTTTATTCTGCGTTTTTAACGCGTAAAACAACATAATAACGACGAAATTTTTATTATTCGTTTTTTTATTTTATTGCGTCTGTTGAACGATTTCAACGATCACAAAATGCTTGAAAATGCTTATTTTAGCAAAACAGCACGTTTTGAGCTTTTAATCTGCGTTTTAACGCGTAAACAGCATAAAACGACGAATTTTTATTATTCGTTTTATTATGTGCTTCTATTTGAACGATTTCAACGATCTAAAATAGCGAAAATGCTTATTTTAGCAGCGAAACAGCAGGTTTTCGGCTTTAATCTGCGTTTTAACGCGTAAAAAGCATAAAACGACGAAATTTTATTATTCGTTTTTTATTATTGCGTCTATTTGAACGATTTCAACGATCTAAAATGCTCTTGAAAATGCTTATTTTTTGCAAAATAGCACGTTTTGGGCTTTTATTCTGCGTTTTAACGCGTAAAACAGCATAAAACGACGGAAATTTTACGGCTATTCGTTTTTATTTTTATTGCGTCTATTTGAACGATTTCCAACGGATAAAATGCTTGAAAATGCTTATTTTAGCAAAACAGCGTTGCCCCAGGCTTTTAATCTGCGTTTTAACGCGTAAAACAGCATAAAAACGACGAAATTTTTATTATTCGTTTAATATTGCGTCTATTTGGCAGACGATTTCAACGATCTAAAGTAGCGAAAATACTTATTTTAGCAAAACAGCGCGTTTGAGCTTTATTCTGCGTTTTAACGCGTAAACAGCATAACGACGAGTACCTATTATTCGTTTTATTTTTATTGCGTCTGTTGAACGATTTCAACGATCACAAAATGCTTGAAAATGCTTATTTTAGCAAAACAGCACGTTTTGCGAGCTTTAATCTGCGTTTTAACTCGTAAAACAGCATAAAACGACAATTTTATTATTCGTTTTTTTTTATTAATATTTAGCTTCTATTTGAACGATTTCAACGATCTAAAATGCTTGAAAATGCTTATTTTAGCAAAACAGCACGTTTTGAGCTTTAATCTGCGTTTTAACGCGTAAAACGACATAAAAATGACGAATTTTCTGTATTTAGCTTTTATTAATGTGCTTCTATTTAAACGATATCAACGATCTATAATGCTTAGAAAATGCTTATTTTTAGCAAAACAGCACGTTTTGAGCTTTTAATCACCTGCGTTTAACGCGTAAACAGCATACAAAAACGACGAAAATTTTTATTATTCGTTTTGTATTATGTGCATCTATTTGAACGATTTCAGCGATCTAAAATGCTTGAAAATGCTTATTTTAGCAAACAGCACGTTTTGAGCTTTAATCTGCGTTTTAACGCGTAAAACAGCATAAAATGACGATTTTATTATTCGTTTTTATTATTTCTTCTATTTAAACTTGGGTTTCAACGATCTAAAATGCTTGAAAATGCTTATTTTAAGCGAAACAACTTACGTTTTTGAGCTTTAATCTACTTACGTTTTAACGCGATAAACAACTAAAAGGACGAAATTTTTATTATTCGTTTTATTAATAGTAGCTTCTATTTGAACGATTTCAACGATCTAAGTATGCAGAAAATGCTTATTTTAGCAAAACAGCTTGCGATTTTTGAGCTTTTAATCTGCGTTTTAACGCGTAAAGAGCAACATAAAAACGACGAAATTTTTTAGTAGTTTTATTTTTATTGCGTCTATTTGATCGATTCAACGATCTATAAAATGCTTGAAAATGCTTATTTAGCAAAACAGCACGTTTTGGGCTTTATTCTACGTTTAACGCGTAAAACATATAAAACGACGAATTTTTATTATTCGTTTTTATTAATATTGCTTCTGCTGAACGGTGATTTCAACGATCTAAAATGCTTGAAAATGCTTATTTTAGCGAAACAGCACGTTTTGAGCTTTAATCTGCGTTTTAACACGTAAAACAGCATAAAAACGACGAAATTTTATTATTCGTTTTTATTAATATTGCGTCTATTTGAACGATTTCAACGATCTAAAAATGCTTGAAAATGCTTATTTTGAAACAGCACGTTTGAGCTTGCATTCTGCGTTTTAACGCGCGTAAAACAGCATAAAACGACGAAATTTTTATTATTCGTTTTTATTTTTTATTGCGTCTATTTGGGCGTTTCAACGATCTAAAATGCTTGAAAATGCTTATTTTAGCAAAACAGCACGTTTTGAGCTTTAATCTGCGTTTTAACTCGTAAAACAGCATAAAAACGACAGATTTTTATTATTCGTTTTTATTAATATTGCTTCTATTTGAACGATTTCAACGATCTAAAATGCTTGAAAATGCTTATTTTAGCAAAACAGCACGTTTGAGCTTTATTCTGCGTTTTAACGCGTAAAACAGCATAAAAACGACAGAAATTTTTATTATTCGTTTTTTTACTATTAATATTGCGCGTCCTATTTGAGCGATTTCAACGATCTAAAATGCTTGAAAATGCTTATTTTTAGCAAAACAGCACGTTTTGAGCTTTAATCTGCGTTTTTTAACGCGTAAAACGGCATAAAAATGACGACTTTTTTATTATTCGTTTTAATTAATATTTAGCTACTATTTTAAACGATTTCAACGATTTATAATGCTTGAAAATGCTTATTTAGCAAAACAGCACGTTTTGAAGAGCTTTTAATCTGCGTTTTAACGCGTAAAACAGCATAAAACGACGAAATTTTTTATTATTCTTTTTTTATTAATATTGCGTCTATTTGAACGATTTCAACGATCTAAAATGCTTGAAAATGCTTATTTTTAGCAAAACAGCGTTTGAGCTTTAATCTGCGTTTTAACGCGTAAAACAGCATAAAATGACGATTTTTATTGTCGTTTTATTAATATTTCTTCTATTTAAACGATTTCAGCAGTCAAATGCTTGAAAATGCTTATTTTAGCAAAACAACGCGTTTTGAAGGCTTTTAATCTGCGTTTTAACGTAAAACAGCATAAAATGGACGAAATTTTTATTATTCGTTTTTATTAATATTGCTTCTATTTGAACGATTTCCAACGATCTAAAATGCTTGAAAATGCTTATTTTAGCAAAACAGCACGTTTTGAGCTTTTATTCTGCGTTTTAACGCGTAAAACGGCATAAAAACGGCCAGAAATTTTATTATTCGTTTTTTTATTAATATTGCGTCTATTTGAACGATTTCAACGATCTAAAATGCTTGAAAATGCTTATTTTAGCAAAACAGCGTTTTGAGCTTTAATCAGCGGTAAAACAACGCTTATAAAAACGACGAAATTTTATTATTCGTTTTTATTAATATTGCGTCTATTTGAACGGTTCAACGATCTAAAATGCTTGAAAATGCTTATTTTAGCAAAACAGCGCGTTTTGAGCTTTAATCTGCGTTTTAATGCGTAAAACAGCGCCAAAACGACGAAGATTTTTTTATTATTCGTTTTTATTAATATTGCTTCTATTGAACGATTTCAACGATCTAAAATGCTTGAAAATGATTATTTTAGCAAAAACAGCACGTTTTGAGCTTTTAATCTGCGTTTAACGCGTAAACAACATAGAAACGACGAAATTTTTATTATTCGTTTTTTATTAATATTGCGTCTATTTGAACGGTTCAACGATTTTAAAATGCTTGAAAATGTATTTAGCAAGAACAGCACGTTTTGAGCGCAATCTGCGTTTTAACGCGTAAAACAGCTCAAAACGATGAAATTTTTATTGTCGTTTTATTTTATTTGCGTATTTGAACGATTTCAACGATCTAAAATGCTTGAAAATGCTTATATTATATAAAACAGCACGTTTTGAGCGTTATTCTGCGTTTTAACGTAGGAAACATAATAACGACGAAATTTTTATTATTCGTTTTTTTATTAATATTGGCTTCTGTTTAAACGATTTCAACGATCTAAGATAGCGAAAATGCTTATTTTAGCAGCAAAACAGCACGTTTTGAGCTTTTAATCTGCGTTTTAACGCGTAAAACAGCATAAAAACGACAGAAATTTTTTATTATTCGTTTTTTTATTTTTGTTGCGTCTATTTGATCGATTCCAACGATCTAAAAACACTTCCAGAAAAATGCTTATTTTAGCAAAACGGCACGTTTGAGCTTTAATCTGCGTTTTAACGCGTAAAACAGCAAAACGACGAATTTTTTATTATTCGTTTTATTAATATTGCTTCTATTTGAACAATTTCATCGATCTAAAATGCTTGAAAATGCTTATTTTAGCAAAACAGCGTTTTGAGCTTTATTCTGCGTTTTAACGCGTAAAACAGCATAAAACGACGCGAAAATTTTTATTATTCGTTTTTTTTTTATTAATATTGCGTCTATTTGAACGATTTCAACGATCTAAAATGCTTGAAAATACTTATTTTAGCAAAAGTAGCACGTTTTGAGCTTTAATCTGCGTTTTAACGCGTAAAACATATAAAAACGACGAACTTTTATTATTCGTTTTATTAATATTGCCGTCCTATTTGAACGATTTTCCGAAAACGATCCTGGAAATGGCGAAATGCTTATTTAGCAAAACAGCACGTTTGAGCTTTAATCTGCGTTTTAACGCGTAAAACAGCATACAAACGACGAATTTTTTATTATTCGTTTTTTATTAATATTGCTTCTATTTGAACGATTTCAACGATCTAAAATGCTTGAAAATGCTTATTTTTAGCAAAACAGCACGTTTTGAGCTTTAATCTGCGTTTAACGCGTAAAACAACATAAAACGACGAAATTTTTTATTATTCGTTTTTTTATTAATATTGCGTCTGGCTGAACGATTTCAACGATCTAAAATGCTTGAAAATGCTTATTTTGTAAAACAGCACGTTTTGAGCTTTTATTCTGCGTTTTTTAACGCGTAAACAGCATAATAACAGCAAGAAATTTTGCATTATTCACGTTTTTTATTTTTTGTGCGCGTCTATTTGAACGATTTCAGCGATCAAAAATGCTTGAAAATGCTTGGCCCCAGCAAAACAGCACGTTTGAGCTTTTAATCTGCGTTTTAACGCGCAGTAAAACGAAAAGCATAAAACGACGAATTTTTATTATTCGTTTTATTAATATTGCTTCTATTTGAACGATTTCAACGATCTAAAATGCTTGAAAATGCTTATTTTAGCGAAACAGCACGTTTTGAGCTTAATCCTGCGTTTAACGCGTAAAACAGCATAAAAATGACAGGGAGTACATTATTCGTTTTTATTAATATGCGTCTGTTGAACGATTTCAACAATCTAAAATGCTTGAAAATGCTTATTTTAGCAAAACAGCACGTTTTGAGCTTTTATTCTGCGTTTTAACGCGTAAAACAGCATAAAAACGACGAAATTTTATTATTCCTTTTTATTTTTATTGCGTCTATTTGAACGATTTCAAACGATCTAAAATGTGAAAATACTTATTTTAGCAAAACAGCGTTTTGCAGGCTTTAATCTGCGTTTTAACTTGCGTAAAACAGCTTATAAAACGACGAAATTTTTATTATTCGTTTTATTAATATTGCTGCGTCTGTTGAACGATTTCAACGATCTAAAATGCTTGAAAATGCTTATTTTTAGCAAAACAATAACACGTTTTGAAGGCGCGTTTAACGCGTAAAACAGCATAAAACGACGAAATTTTATTATTCGTTTTTTATTTTTATTGCCGCGTCTATTTGAACGATTTCAACGATCTAAAAATGCTTGAAAATGCTTATTTTTAGCAAAACAGCGCGTTTTGAGCTTTTAATCTGCGTTTTAACGCGTAAAACAGCATAAAAACGACGAATTTTTTTTATTATTCGTTTTTATTAATATTCGTCTATTTGAACGATTTCAACGATCTAAAATGCTTGAAAATGCTTATTTTTAGCAAAACAGCACATTTTGAAGGCTTCATTCTGCGTTTTAACGCGTAAACAGCATAAATAACGACGAAATTTTTTATTATTCGTTTTCATTTTTATTGCGTCAATTTGAACGATTTCAACGATCTAAAAATGCTTGAAAATGCTTATTTTAGCAAAACAGCACGTTTTGAGCTTTTAATCTGCCTGCGTTTTAACGCGTAAAACAGCTTTGAATTTTTATTATTCGTTTTTTTATTAATATTGCTTCTATTTGAACGATTTCAACGATCTAAAATGCTTGAAAATGCTTATTTTAGCAAAAACAGCACGTTTTGAGCTTTAATCTGCGTTTTTAACGCGTAAAACAACATAAAAACGACGAAATTTTATTATTCGTTTTTTATTAATATTGCGTCCTATTTGAACGATTTCAACGATCTAAAATGCTTGAAAATGCTTATTTTATGCAAACAGCATGTTTTGAGCTTTATTCTGCGTTTTAACGCGTAAAACAGCATAAAACGACGAAATTTTTATTATTCACTATTTTTTTATTGCTTCTATTTGAACGATTTCAACGATCTAAATGGCAAGAAAATGCTTATTTTAGCAAAACAGCACGTTTTGAGCTTTTAATCTGCGTTTAACGCATTAAAACAGCATAAAAACGACGAAATTTTATTATTCGTTTTAATTAATATTGCGTCTATTTAGCGAACGATTTTCAGCGATAAAATGCTTGAAAATGCTTATTTTTAGCAAAACAGCACGTTTTGAGCTTTAATCTGCGTTTTAACGCGTAAAGAGCAACATAAAACGACGAAATTTTATTATTCGTTTTATTAATATTGCTTTGCGTCTATTTGAACACGATTTCAACGATCTAAAATGCTTGAAAATGCTTATTTTAGCAAAACAGCACGTTTTGAGCTTTTAATCTGCGTTTTAACGCGTAAACAGCATAAAACGACAGAAAATTTTTTGTCGTTTTTAATTAGCCATTGCGCACGTCCTATTTGAACGATTTCAACGATCGCAAAATGCTTGAAAATGCTTATTTCAGCAAAACAGCACGTTTGGTAATCTGCGTTTTAACGCGTAAACAGCATAAAACGACGAATTTTTTATTATTCGTTTTATTAATATTGCTTCTATTTGAACGGTTTAACGATCTAAAATGCTTGAAAATGCTTATTTTAGCGAAACAGCGCGTTTGAGCTTTAATCTGCGTTTTTAACGCGCGTAAAGCAGCATAAAAACGACGAAATTTTTATTATTCGTCTTTTTATTAATATTGCGTCTATTTGAACGATCTAAAATGCTTGAAAAATGCTTGTACAGCAAAACAGCGCGTTTTTGAGGCTTTTATTCTGCGTTTTTAACGCGTAAAACAGCATAAAAACGACGAAATTTTTATTATTCGCTTTTTATTTTTATTGCGCGTCTATTTGAACGATTTCCAGCGATACAAAATAACGCTGAAAATGCTTATTTTAGCAAAAACAGCACGTTTTGAGCTTTTAATCGCCGCGTTTTAACGCGTAAAACAGCATAAAACGACAGAAATTTTTATTATTCGTTTTTATTAATGTGCGTCTATTTGAACGATTTCAACGATCTAAAATGCTTGAAAATGCTTATTTTAGCAAAACAGCACGCGTTTGAGCTTTTATTCTGCGTTTTTTAACGCGTAAAACAGCATAAAACGACGAAATTTTATTATTCGTTTTTTTTTATTTTTATTGCGTCTATTTGAACGATTTCAACGTCACAAAATGCTTGAAAAAAGCTTATTTTAGCAAAACAGCACGTTTGAGCTTTTAATCTGCGTTTTAACGCGTAAAACAGCATAAAACGACAGGGAATTTTTTTTATTATTCGTTTTTTATTAATATTGCGTCTATTTGAACGATTTCAACGATCTAAAATGCTTGAAAATGCTTTTTTTTTAGCAAAACAGTTTTTTTGAGTTTTTTTCTGCGTTTTAACGGTAAAAAAAAGCATAAAAACGAGAAATTTTTATTATTCGTTTTTTTTTTTTATTGCGTCTATTTGAACGATTTCAACGATCTAAAATGCTTTAAAAACTTATTTTAGCAAAACAGCACGTTTTGAGTTTTTTAAACTGCGTTTTAACGCGTAAAAAAGCATAAAAACGACGAATTTTTTTTTAATCGTTTTTATTAATATTGGTTTTATTTGAACGATTTCAACGATCTAAAATGCTTGAAAATGCTTTATTTTGAAAAGAAACGTTTTATTTTATTCTGGTTTTAAACCCCCGTAAAACAGCATAAAATCGACGAAATTTTTTTTTATTCGTTTTTATTAATATTTGGGGCTTTTTTTGAACGATTTCCAAAGATCTAAAAATTTCTTGAAAATGCTTTTTTTTTAGCAAAACAGCACGTTTTGAGTTTTTAAACAGCGTTTTAACGCGTAAAACAGCAAAAAAACGACAAAAAATTTTTTTTATTCGTTTTTTTTTAATATTGCGGCCCATTTGAAAAGATTTCAACGATCTAAAAAGCTTGAAAATGTTATTTTAGCAAAAAAAAGCACGTTTTGAGCTTTAATCTGCTTTTTAAAACGTAAACAGCATAAAAAAAGAGAAATTTTTATTAATTTTGTTTTTAAATTTTTGCGTCTATTTGAACGATTTCCCAAAGGGTCTAAAATGCTTGAAAAAAGTTTTTTTTAGCAAAAAAAGCACGTTTTGAGCTTTATTCCCGCGGGTTTTTAACCCTAAAAAAGCATAAAAAAGACGAAATTTTTTTATTCGTTTTTATTTTTTTTGCGTCTATTTGAACACAAACGAACTAAAAAG
>NW_027047336.1:0-15645 GCF_025399875.1 Dalotia coriaria
AAGAAAAAAAAAACGAATAATAAAAATTCGTCGTTTTATGCTTGTTTTACGCGTTAAAACGCAGATTAAAGCTCAAAACGTGGTGTTTTGCTAAAATAACCATTTTCAAGCATTTTAGATCGTTGAAATCGTTCAAATAGACGCAATATTAATAAAACGGGAAAAATAAAAATTTCGTCGTTTTTATGCTGTTTACGCGTTAAAACGCAGATTAAAACTCAAAACGTGCTGTTTTTCTAAAATAAGCATTTTCAAGCATTTTTAGATCGTTGAAATCGTTCAAATAGAAGCAATATTAATAAAAACGAATAATAAAAATTCGTCGTTTTTATGCTGTTTTACGCGTTAAAACGCAGATTAAAAGCTCAAAACGTGGTGTTTTGCTAAAATAACCATTTTCAAGCATTTTAGATCGTTGGAAATCGTTCAAATAGACGCAATATTAATAAAAACGAATAATAAAATTTCGTCGTTTTTATGCTGTTTTACGCGTTAAAACGCAGATTAAAGCTCAAAACGTGCTGTTTTGCTAAAATAAGCATTTTCAAGCATTTTTAGATCGTTGAAATCGTTCAAATAGAAGCAATATTAATAAAAACGATAATAAAAAAATCGTCGTTTTATGCTGTTTTACGCGTTAAAACGCAGATTAAAACTCAAAACGTGTGTTTTGCTAAAATAACATTTCAAGCATTTTAGATCGTTGAAATCGTTCAAATAGACGCAATATTAATAAAAACGAATAATAAAAATTTCGTCGTTTTTATGCTGTTTTACGCGTTAAAACGCAGATTAAAGCTCAAAACGTGCTGTTTTTGCTAAAATAAGCATTTTCAAGCATTTTAGATCGTTGAAATCGTTCAAATAGAAGCAATATTAATAAAAACGAATAATAAAAAATCGTCGTTTTTATGCTGTTTTACGCGTTAAAACGCAGATTAAAGCTCAAAACGGATGTGTTTTGCTAAAATAACATTTTCAAGCATTTTAGATCGTTGAAATCGTTCAAATAGACGCAATATTAATAAAAACGAATAATAAAAATTTCGTCGTTTTATGCTGTTTTACGCGTTAAAACGCAGATTAAAGCTCAAAACGTGCTGTTTTGCTAAAATAACATTTTCAAGCATTTTAGATCGTTGAAATCGTTCAAATAGAAGCAATATTAATAAAAACGAATAATAAAAATTTCGTCGTTTTTATGCTGTTTTACGCGTTAAAACGCAGATTAAAACTCAAAACGTGCTGTTTTGCTAAAAATAACATTTTCAAGCATTTTAGATCGTTGAAATCGTTCAAATAGACGCAATATTAATAAAAACGAATATAAAAATTTCGTCGTTTTTATGCTGTTTACGCGTTAAAACGCAGATTAAAACTCAAAACGTGCTGCTTTGCTAAAATAAGCATTTCAAGCATTTTAGATCGTTGAAATCGTTCAAATAGAAGCAATATTAATAAAAACGATAATAAAAATTGTCGTTTTTATTTTTTCGTTAAAACCAGAATAAACTCAAAACGTGCTGTTTTTTCTAAAATAATCATTTTTTTAAGCATTTTAGATCGTTGAAATCGTTCAAATAGCCAATATTAATAAAAAAATAATAAAAATTTCTCGTTTTTTTTTGCTGTTTTACCCTTAAAATGCAGATTAAACTCAAAAAGTGCTGTTTTGCTAAAATAATCATTTTCAAGCATTTTAGATCGTTTTAAATCGTTCAAATAGCGCAATATTAATAAAACGAATAATAAAAATTCGTTTTTATCTGTTTTACGCGTTAAAACGCAGATTAAAGCTCAAAACGTGCTGTTTTTAAAATAATCATTTTTAAGCATTTTAGATCGTTGGGAAAACGTTCAAATAGACGCAATATTAATAAAAAACGAATAATAAAAATTTCGTGGTTTTATGCTGTTTTACGCGTTAAAACGCAGATTAAAAGCTCAAAACGTGTTTTTGCTAAAATAAGCATTTTCAAGCATTTTAGATAGTTGAAATCGTTCAAATAGACGCAATATTAATAAAAACGAATAATAAAAAAATTTGTCGTTTTTATGCTGTTTTACGCGTTAAAACGCGATTAAAAGCTCAAAACGTGCTGTTTGCTAAAATAATCATTTTCAAACATTTTTAGATCGTTGAAATCGTTCAAAAAGACCTATAATAAAAACGAATAATAAAAATTTCGTCGTTTTATGCTGTTTACGCGTTAAAAAGCAGATTAAAGCTCAAAACGTGCTGTTTTTAAAATAAGCATTTTTCAAGCATTTTAGATCGTTGAAATCGTTTCAAATAAGACGCAATATTAATAAAAAAGAATAAATTTCGTCGTTTTAAAGCTGTTTTTCGCCCTTAAAACGCAATTAAAACTCAAAACGTGCTTTTTCTAAAAAAATCATTTTTTAAGCACTTTAGATCGTTGAAGTCGTTCAAAAAAGACGCAAAAATTAATAAAAACGGAAAAAAAAATTTCGTCGTTTTTTGCTGTTTTACGCGTTAAAAAGCAGATTAAAACTCAAAACGTGCTGTTTTTTTCTTAAAAAAAGCATTTTCAAGCATTTTTAGATCGTTGAAATCGTTCAAATAGAAGCAATATTAATAAAAAAAGGGAAAAATAAAAATTCGTCGTTTTTATGCTGTTTTACGCGATAAAACGCCGTTAAACTCAAAACGTCTGTTTTGCTAAAATAATCATTTTCAAATTTTGAAAATTTTTTTAAAAAAAAAAAAAAAATAAAAATTTTTGTTTTTTTTTTTTTAAAAAAAAAAAGAAAAAGTGCTGTTTTTTAAAATAACATTTTCAACATTTAATGGTTTTTAAAAGAGAATATTAATAAAAAAGAATAAAAAAAATTTGTCGTTTTTGCTTTTCCCCCTTAAAAAGCTTAAACTCAAAAAGTGCTTTTTTTAAAATAACATTTTGCATTTTGATCGTTGAAATGTTCAAAAAAAATATTAATAAAAAAAAAAAAAAATTTTTTTTTTTTAGCTTTTTTACGCGTTAAAACCAATTAAAATAAAATCGTTTTGCTAAAAAATTTAACAAGCATTTTTAAAGGGGAATACAAAACGCTTTAATAAAAAGAAAAAATTAAAACTGTTTTTTCTGTTTTCCTTAAAACCCTTAAAACTAAAAAAATTGTTTTTTTAAAAAAACATTTTAAGATTTTAATTTTTCGTTTTAAAAAAGGGTTTTTTTAAAAAAGAAAAAAAATTTTTTTTTGCTTTTACGCTTAAAAACAATTAAAACTGAAAATCGTTTTCCAAAAATATTTTAAACTTTTTAAATCGTTAAAAAAGCTAAATTAAAAAAGAATAATAAAAATTTCCGTTTTTTTCTTTTCGCTTAAAACCGTTAAACTCAAAAGGCTTTTTTAAAAAAATTTTAAATTTTGTCGTTAAAAGTTTCTAAAAAAATTTTAAAAAAAGAAAATAAAAAACGTCGTTTTTTGGTTTTTTTTAAAAAGTTAAACTAAAAGGCTTTTTTAAAAAAAATTTTCAACTTTTAGTGTTAAACGTTAAAAACGCAAATTAATAAAAACGTTAAAAATTTGCTTTTTTTTTTTTTTTAGGAAAACCTTAAATCAAAAGGCTTTTTTTAAAAAAAAACCTTTTAAGCTTTTAGCGTTAAACGTTAAATAACGTTTTAAAAAAAAAATTTTAAAAAAAAGTCGTTTTTTTGGTTTTTTAAAAAGAATTAAAATCCTGTGTTTTTCAAAAAACTTTTAAATTTTTTAACGGGTGTTAAATAAGCAAAATTTTAAAAAAAAATTAAAAAACGTCTTTTAGCTTTTTTTTAAAACGAATTTAAAATAAAAATTTTTTTAAAAAAAAACATTTTAAAAAAAATTTTGTCTTAAAAATTTTTAAATAGACGAAATTTAAAAACGGATAATAAAAACGGTTTTTTTTTTTTTAAAGCTTAAAAAAAAAACGGGGGTTTTAAAAAAGCTTTTTAAGCTTTTTGAAAATTTTAAAATTTTAAATAAAAAAATAAAAAAAGAAAAAAAAAAATTTCGTTTTTTTTGCTGTTTCCCTTAAAACGCAGATTAAAGCTCAAAAAGGGTGTTTTGCTAAAATAACATTTTTTTAAACATTTTTTGATCGTTGAAATCGTTCAAATAGACCCAAAATCAATTAAAACGAATAATAAAAATTTCGTCGTTTTTATGCTGTTTTACGCGTTAAAACGCAGATTAAAGCTCAAAACGTGCTGTTTTGCTAAAATAATCATTTTCAAGCACTTTAGATCGTTGAAATCGTTCAAATAGACGCAATATTAATAAAAACGAATAATAAAAATTTCGTCGTTTTTATGCTGTTTTACGCGTTAAAACGCAGATTAAAAGCTCAAAACGTGCTGTTTTGCTAAAATAAGCATTTTCAAGCATTTTAGATCGTTGAAATCGTTCAAATAGACGCAATATTAATAAAAAGCGAATAAAAAATTTCGTCGTTTTTATGCTGTTTTACACGTTAAAACGCAGATTAAGCTCAAAACGAGCTGTTTTGCTAAAATAAGCATTTTCAAGCATCTTAGATCGATGAAATCGTTCAAATAGAAGCTAATATTAATAAAAACGAATAATAATAAAAAATTCGTCGTTTTATGCTGTTTTACGCGTTAAACGCAGATTAAAGCTCAAAACGTGCTGTTTTGCTAAAATAATCATTTTCAAGCATTTTAGATCGTTGAAATCGTTCAAATAGACGCAATATTAATAAAACAAATAATAAAAATTTCGTCGTTTTTATGTTTTACGCGTTAAAACGCAGATTAAAGCTCAAACGTGCTGTTTTGCTAAAATAAGCATTTTCAAGCATTTTAGATCGTTGAAATCGTTCAAATTGAAGCAATATTAATAAAAACGAATAATAAAAATTCGTCGTTTTATGCTGTTTTACGCGTTAAAACGGCAGATTAAAAGCTCAAACGTGCTGTTTTGCTAAAATAAGCATTTTCAAGCATTTTAGATCGTTGAAATCGTTCAAATAGAACAATATTAATAAAAACGAATAATAAAAATTCGTCGTTTTATGCTGTTTTACGCGTTAAAACGCAGATTAAAGCTCAAAACGTGCTGTTTTAGCAAAATAATCATTTTCAGGCATTTTAAATCGTTGAAATCGTTCAATAACGCAAAATTAATAAAACGAATAATAAAAATTCTCGTCGTTTTATGTGTTTTACGCGTTAAAACGCAGATTAAAAAGCTCAAAACGTGCTGTTTTGCTAAAATAAGCATTTTCAAGCATTTTAGATCGTTGAAATCGTTTCAAATAGAAGCAATATTAATAAAAACGAATAATAAAAATTCGTCGTTTTATGCGTGTTTACGGTTAAAAACGCAGATTAAAGCTCAAACGTGCTGTTTTGCTAAAATAATCATTTTCAAGCATTTTAGATCGTTGAAATCGCTTCAAATAGACGCAAATATTAATAAAAAACGAATAATAAAAATTTCGTCGTTTTTATGCTGTTTTACGCGTTAAAACGCGATTTAAGCTCAAAACGTGCTGTTTTGCTAAAATAAGCATTTTCAAGCATTTTAGATCGTTGAAATCGTTCAAATAGAGCAAATTAATAAAAACGAATAATAAAAATTGTCGTTTTATGTGTTTTACGCGTTAAACGCAGATTAAAGCTCAAAACGTGCTGTTTTGCTAAAATAATCATTTTCATGCATTTTAGATCGTTGAAATCGTTCAAATAGAAAAAAAATTAATAAAAAAACGAATAATAAAAAACGTTGTTTTGCTGTTTACGCGTTAAAACGCGCAGATTGCGCTTTTCAAAACGTGCTGTTTGCTAAAATAATCATTTGCGGCATTTTAAATCGTTGAAATCGTTCAATTAGACGCAATATTAATAAAAACGAATAAAAATTTCGTCGTTTTTATGCTGTTTTACGCGTTAAAACGCAGATTAAAGCTCAAAATGCTGTTTCGCTAAAATAAGCATTTTCAAGCATTTTACCGTTGAAATCGTTCAAATAGGCTAAATATTAATAAAAACGAATAATAAAAATTCGTCGTTTTATGCTGTTTTACGCGCTAAAACGCAGATTGCTCAAAACGTGCTGTTTTGCTAAAATAATCATTTTCAAGCATTTTAGATCGCTGGAAATCGTTCAAATAGATGTACATTAATAAAAACGAATAATAAAAAATTCCGTCGTTTTTATGTTGTTTTACGCGTTAAACGCAGATTAAAGCCTCAAAACGTGCTGTTTTGCTAAAATAAGCATTTTCAAGCATTTTAGATCGCTGAAATCGTCTGAAGCAATATTAATAAAAACGAATAATAAAAAATTCGTCGTTTTATGCTGTTTTACGCGTTAAAACGATTAAAGCTCAAAACGTGCTGTTTCAAAATAATCATTTTCAAGCATTTTAGATCGTTGAAATCGTTCAAATAGACGCTAATATTACTCAAAACGAATAATAAAATTTCGTCGTTTTATGCTGTTTTACGCGTTAAAACGCAGATTTGCTCAAACGCTGTTTTGCTAAAATAAGCATTTTCAAGCATTTTAGATCGTTGAAATCGTTCAAATAGAAGGCTAATAAAAACGAATAATAAAAATTCGTCGTTTTATGTTGTTTTACGCGCTAAAACGCAGATTAAAGCTCAAAACGCGCTGTTTTGCTAAAATAATCATTTTCTGGCGCATTTTAGATCGCTGAAATCGTTCAAATAGAGACGCAATATTAATAAAAAACGAATAATAAAATTTCGTCGTTTTATGCTGTTTTACGCGTTAAAACGCAGATTGTAAAGCTCAAAACGTGCTGTTTTGCTAAAATAAGCATTTTCAAGCATTTTAGATCGTTGAAATCGTTCAAATAGACGCAATATTTTAAAAAAAAGAATAATAAAAATTTCGTCGTTTTTTTGTTTTTTTACCCTTAAAACGCAGATTAAAGCCCCAAAACGCTGTTTGCTAAAATAAGCATTTTTTAAGCATTTTAGATCGTTGAAATCGTTTTAAATAGAAGCAATTTTTAATAAAACGAATAATAAAAAATTGTCGTTTTATGTTTTTTTAGGGTTTAAAAAGCAGGGTTAAAAACCCCAAAAAGGGTTTTTGCTAAAATAATCATTTTCAAGCATTTTAGGGTCGTTGAAATCGTTCAAATAGACGCAATATTAATAAAAAAAGAATAATAAAATTTCCCCTCGTTTTATGTTTTTTTACGCAAACCCCTTGGGGTTTTCCAAAAAGTGCTTTTTTTTTAAAAAAGCATTTTCCAAAAATTTTAGACCGCTGAAATCGTTCAAATAGGGGCCAAATATTAATAAAAAAAAAAATAAAAAAATTTGTTTTTATGTTTTTTTACGCTTAAAAAGCAGATTAAAGCCTCAAACGTGTTGTTTTGCCAAAAAATCATTTTCAAGCATTTTAGATCGTTGAAATCGTTCAAAAGCCCCAATATTAATAAAAAAGAATAATAAAAAATTTTGTCGTTTTTGGGGGGTTTTTCCCTTAAAAACTCAAAAAAAAACGCTGTTTTTCGAAAATAAGCATTTTCAAGCATTTTAGATCGTTGAAATCGTTCAAATAGAAGCAATATTAATAAAAACGAATAATAAAAAATTCGTCGTTTTATGCTGTTTTACGCGCAAAAACGCAGATTAAAGCTCAATAGGTGCTGTTTTGCTAAAATAATCATTTTCAAGCATTTTAGATCGCTGGAAATCGTCTCGCCAAATAGACGCAATAATATTAATAAAAACGAATAAAAAAAAATTTCGTCGTTTTATGCTGTTTACGCGTTAAAACGCAGATTAAAGCTCGCAAAACGTGCTGTTTTGCTAAAATAAGCATTTTCAAGCATTTGTGATCGCTGAAATCGTTCAAATAGAAGCAATATTAATAAAAACGAATAATAAAAAAATTCGTCGTTTTATGCTGCTTTACGCGTTAAAACGCATAGATTAAAAGCTCAAAACGTGCTGGTTTTGCTAAAAAATAATCATTTTCAAGCATTTTAGATCGTTGAAATCGTTCAAATAGACGCAATATTAATGTTCATAATAAAAATTTCGTCGTTTTATGCCGTTTTACGCGTTAAAACGCAGATTAAAAGCTCAAAATGCGCTGTTTTGCTAAAAATAAGCATTTTCAAGCATTTTAGATCGTTGAAATCGTTCAAATAGCAATATTACCAAAAACGAAATAATAAAAATTCGTCGTTTTATGCTGTTTACGCGTTAAAAGCAGATTAAAGCTCAAAACGTGCTGTTTTGCTAAAATAAGCATTTTCAAGCATTTTAGATCGCTGGAAATCGTTCAAATAGAAGCAATATTAATAAAAAAACAACAATAAAAATCGTCGTTTTATGCTGTTTTACGCGTTAAAACGCAGATTAAAAAGCTCAAACGTGCTGTTTTGCTAAAATAATCATTTTCAAGCATTTTAGATCGCTGAACCGTTCAAATATACGCAATATTAATAAAAAAACGAATAATAAAAATTTCTGTCAGTTTTATGCTGTTTTACGCGTTAAAGCTCAAAAACGCTGTTTTGCTAAAAATAAGCATTTTCAAGCATTTTAGATCGTTGAAATCGTCTTCAAATAGAAGCAATATTAATAAAACAAATAATAAAAAATTCGTCGCTTTTATGCTGTTTTACGCGTTAAAACGCAGATTAAAAGCTCAAAACGTGCTGTTTTGCTAAAATAATCATTTTCGCCATTTGTATCGTTGAATCGTTCAACAGACGCAATATTAATAAAACGAATAATAAAAATTTTGTCGTTTTATGCTGTTTTTACGCGTTAAAATCGCAGATTAAAGCTCAAAACGTGCTGTTTTGCTAAAATAATCATTTTCAAGCACTTTTAGACGTTGAAATCGTCTTCAAATAGACGCAATATTAATAAAAAACGAATAATAAAAATTTCGTCGTTTTATGCTGTTTTACGCTGTTAAAACGCAGATTAAAGCTCAAAACGTGCTGTTTTGCTAAAAATAATCATTTTCTGGGCATTTTAGATCGTTGAAATCGTTCAATAGACGCAATATTAATAAAACGAATAATAAAATTTCGTCGTTTTTATGCTGTTTTACGCGTTAAAACGCAGATTAAAAGCCTTCAAAACGTGCTGTTTTGCTAAAATAAGCATTTTCAAGCATTTGTATCGCTGAAACTGTTCAAATAGAAGCAATATTAATAAAAACGAATAATAAAAATTCGTCGTTTTATGCTGTTTTACGCGTTAAACGCAGATTAAAAGCTCTCAAAACGTGCTGTTTTGCTAAAATAATCATTTTCAAGCATTTTAGATCGTTGAAATCGTTCAAATAGACGCAATATTAATAAAAAAAACGAATAATAAAAATTTCAATGTTTTGGCGCTGTTTTACGCGGTTAAAACGCAGATTAAAGCTCAAACGTGCTGTTTTGCTAAAATAAGTATTTTCGGGGCATTTTAGATCGCTGAAATCGTTCAAATAGAAGCAATATTAATAAAACAAATAATAAAAAATTCGTCGTTTTATGCTGTTTACGCGTTAAAACGCAGATTAAAAGCTCAAAACGTGTTGTTTTGCTAAAAATAATCATTTTCAAGCATTTAGATCGTTGAAATCGTTCAAATATACGCAATATTAAATAAAAACGAATAATAAAATTTCGTCGTTTTTATGCTGGTTTTACGCTAAAGCTCAAAACGCGCTGTTTTGCGAAAATAAGCATTTTCAAGCATTTTAGATCGTTGAAATCGTTCAAATAGAAGTAATATTAATAAAACGAATAATAAAAAATTCGTCGTTTTATGTTGTTTTACGCGTTAAACGCAGATTAAAAGCTCTCAATAGGTGCTGTTTTGCTAAAATAATCATTTTCAAGCATTTTAGATCGTTGAAATCGTTCAACAGACGCAATATTAATAAAAACGAATAAAAATTTCGTCGTTTTTATGTTTTTACGCGTTAAAACGCAGATTAAAGCTCAAAACGTGCTGTTTTGCTAAAATAAGCATTTTCAAAGCATTTTAGATCGTTGAAATCGTTCAAATAGAAGCAATATTAATAAAAACGAATAATAAAAATTTGTCGTTTTATGCGTTTTACGCGTTAAAGCCAAAAAGGGTGTTTTGCTAAAATAAGCATTTTTAAGCATTTTGATCGTTGAAACGTTCAAATAGAAGTTAAAAAAAAAAAACGAAAAATAAAAATTCCGTTTTATGCTGTTTTACGCGTTAAAACGCAGATTAAAACCAAACGGGTGTTTTGCTAAAATAATCATAAGCATTTTAACGTTTTAAATTCAAATAGAGCAATATTAATAAAAAAAGAATAATAAAATTTCTTCGTTTTTTGCTGTTTTTCGCGTTAAAAAGCAGATTAAAGCTCAAACGTGCTGTTTTGTGAAATGTTTCCATTTTTGATAGTTGAAATGTTCAAAAGAGAAGAAATATTAATAAAAAAAAAAATAATAAAATTCGTCGTTTTATGCTGTTTTACCGTTAAACGCAGATTGCTCAAAAAGGCTATTTTCTAAAATAATCATATTCGCATTTTAGATCGTTGAAATCGTTCAAATAGATGCAATATTAATAAAAACGAATAATAAAATTTTGTCGTTTTTTTGCTGTTTTACGCGTTAAAACCCGATTAAAGCCCGGCTGTTTTGCTAAAATAATCATTTTCGCAATTTTTTGACGTGAAATCGTTCAAAAAGACAAAAAATTAGTAAAAAAAGAATAAAAAATTTCTGCCCTTTTATGTGTTTACCCTTAAAACGCAGATTAAAGCTCAAAAAGTGCTGTTTTGCTAAAATAAGATTTTTGCATTTTAAAAGTTGAAATCGTTCAAAAGAAGCAAAATTTAAAAAAAAACGAAAAAAAAAATTTGCGTTTTTATGTGTTTTACCCTTAAAACCCGATTGCTCAAAACGTGCTTTTTGCTAAAATAATCATTTTCGCATTTAGATCGTTGAAACGTTCAAAAGACGAATATTAATAAAAAAAAGAATAATAAAAAAATTTTATCGTTTTTAGTTTTTTTACCCTTAAAAAAGGATTGCTCAAACGGGCCGTTTTTCTAAAATAAGATTTTCAACATTTTAGATCGTTTAAATAGTTCAAATAGAAGAATAAAAAAAACGAATAATAAAAATTCGTCGTTTTATGTTTTTACCCTTAAAACGCAGATTAAAGCTCAAAAAAGGGTGTTTTTCAAAATAATTTTTTTCAAGCATTTTAGATCGTTAAATCGTTCAAATAGACGAATATTAATAAAAAAAAAGAATAATAAAATTTCGTCGTTTTTTTGTTTTTTACGCGTTAAAACGCAGAAAAGATCAAAACGCGTTTTTAAAAAAAGCATTTTCAAGCATTTAAGACTTAAAAAGTTAAATAGAAGCAAAATTTAAAAATAAACAATAATAAAAATTGTCGTTTTATTGTTTTACGCGTTAAAACGCAGATTAAAGCTCAAAAAGGGTGTTTTCAAAAAAAATCATTTTAACATTTTTGAAGTTGAAATCGTTCAAATAGACGCAATTTTAAAAAAACGAATAATAAAAATTTTTGTCGTTTTATGTTGTTTTACGCGTTAAAAAGCAGATTAAAGCTCAAAAAGTGCTGTTTTGCTAAAATAATCATTTTCAAGCACTTTTTGATCGTTGAAATCGTTCAAATAGACAAATATTAGTAAAAAACGAATAATAAAAATTTCGTCGTTTTATGCTGTTTTACGCGTTAAAACGCAGATTAAAGCTCAAAACGTGCTGTTTTGCTAAAATAATCATTTTCAAGCACTTTTAGATCGTTGAAATCGTTCAAATAGAAGCAATATTAATAAAAACGAATAATAAAAATTCGTCGTTTTATATGTTTTACCGTTAAAACGCAGATTAAAGCTCAAAACGTGCTGTTTTGCTAAAATAATCATTTTCAAGCATTTAGATCGTTTAAATCGTTCAAATAGACAAATATTAGTAAAAACGTAATAAATTTCGTCGTTTTATGTGTTTTACGCGTTAAAACGCAGATTAAAGCTCAAAACGTGCTGTTTTGCTAAAATAAGCATTTTCAAGCATTTTAGATCGTTGAAATCGTTCAAATAGAAAAATAAATTATAAAATTGTCGTTTTTAGCTGTTTACGCGTTAAAACGCAGATTAAAACTCAAAACGTGCTGTTTGCTAAAATAATCATATTCAAGCATTTTAGATCGTTGAAATCGTTCAAATAGACGCAATATTAATAAAAACGAATAATAAAAATTTGCGTTTTATGCTGTTTTACGCGTTAAAACGCAGATTAAAAACTCAAACGTGCTGTTTTGCTAAAATAATCATTTCGCAATTTAGATCGTTTCGTTCAAATAGACGCTATATTAATAAAAACGAATAATAAAATTTCGGTTTTATGCTGTTTTACGCGTTAAAACGCAGATTAAAAGCTCAAAACGTGCTGTTTGCTAAAATAATCATTTTCAAGCACTTTAGATCGTTGAAATCGTTCAAATAGACGCAATATTAATAAAAACGAAAAAAATATTTCGTCGTTTTTATGCTTGTTTTACGCGTTAAAACGCAGATTAAAGCTCAAAACGTGCTGTTTTGCTAAATAAGCATTTTCAAGCATTTTAGATCGTTGAAATCGTTCAAATAGAAGCAATATTAATAAAAAACGAATAATAAAAATTTCGTCGTTTTATGCTGTTTTACGCGTTAAAACGCAGATTAAAGCTCAAAACGTGCTGTTTTGCTAAAATAAGCATTTTCAAGCATTTAGAACGTTGAAATCGTTCAAATAGACGCAATATTAATAAAAACGAATAATAAAAATTCGTCGTTTTTTTGCTGTTTTACGCGTTAAAACGCAGATTAAAGCTCAGAACGTGCTGTTTTGCTAAAATAAGCATTTTCAAGCATTTTAGATAGGGTTGAAATCGTTCAAATAGAAGCAATATTAATAAAACGAATAATAAAAATTTCGTCGTTTTATGCTGTTTTACGCGTTAAAACGCAGATTAAAACTCAAAAGTGCTGTTTTGCTAAAATAACTTTTCAGCATTTTAGATCGTTGAAATCGTTCAGATAGACGCAATATTAATAAAAACGAATAAAAAAATTCGTCGTTTTTTTGCTGTTTTACGCGTTAAAAAGCAGATTAAAGCTCAAACGTGCTGTTTTGCTAAAAAAAATCATTTTCAAGCATTTTAGATCGTTGAAATCGTTCAAAAACGCAATATTAATAAAAAAAGAATAATAAAAATTTCGTCGTTTTTTTGCTGTTTTACGCGTAAAACGCAGATTAAAGCTCAAAACGGGTGTTTTGCTAAAATAATCATTTTCAAGCACTTTAGATCGTTGAAATCGTTCAAATAGACGTAATTAATAAAAAAAGAATAATAAAAATTTCGCCCTTTTATGCTTTTACGCGTTAAAACGCAGATTAAAGCTCAAACGTGCTGTTTTGCTAAAATAAGCATTTTCAAGCATTTTAGGGCCCTTTTGGGAAAACCCCAAATAGAAAAAAATTAATAAAAAAAGAATAATAAAAAATTTGCCCTTTTTTTGCTGTTTTACGCGTTAAAAAGCAGACAAAGCCCCCCAAAAGGGCTGTTTTGCTAAAAAAAATCATTTTCAAGCATTTTGTTGGGAAAACGTTAAAAGACGCAATATTAATAAAAAGAATAATAAAAATTTCGTCGTTTTTTGCCGGGTTTTTCCCTTAAAACGCGGGGTTAAAGCTCAAAACGTGCCGTTTTGCCAAAATAAGCATTTTTTGCCCTTTTAGATCGTTTAAATCGTTCAAATAGAAGAAAAAATTAATAAAAACGAATAATAAAAAATCGTCGTTTTTATTGCCTTTTCGCGTTAAAAAGCAGATTAAAAATTTAAAAAGTGCTTTTTGCTAAAATAATCATTTTCAAGCATTTTGATCGTTGAAATCGTTCAAATAGACGCAATATTAATAAAAAAGAATAATAAAAATTTCGTCGTTTTTTTGTTTTTTTACGCGTTAAAAGGGAGGGAAAAACTCAAAAAAAGTGCTGTTTTTGCTAAAATAACCTTTCGCCCTTTTGATCTTTAAAACGTTCAACCCGGAAAACTTTAAAATAAAAAATTTTTGTTTTTTTGTTTTTTTACGCGTTAAAACGCAGAAAAAGCTCAAAAAAAATGTTTTGCTAAAATAATCATTTTCGCCCTTTTAGGTCGTTTAAATCGTTTTAACCCGACGGGAATTAATAAAAAAGAATAATAAAAAATTTTTGTCGTTTTTGCCGTTTTACGCGTTAAAACGAATTTCGGGTCAAAAAGTGCTGTTTTTCTAAAATAAGCCTTTTTAAGCATTTAGATCCTTTTAAACCCTTCAAATAGAAGCAATATTAATAAAAACGAATAATAAAAATCGTCGTTTTATGTTGGCCCCCGTTAAAACGCAGATTTAAAGTTTAAAAAGTGCTTTTTTTGGGTAAAAAAAATCATTTTCAAGCATTTTGATCGTTGAAATCGTTCAAAAGACGCAAATTAATAAAAACGAATAATAAAAATTTTTGCCCTTTTTTTGCTGTTTTACGCGTTAAAAAGCAGGGGTTAAAAACTCAAAACGTGCTGTTTTTCTAAAAATAACATTTTCGGATTTTAGATCGTTTAAATCGTTCAAAAGACGGGGGTATTAATAAAAACGAATTAAAATCCCCTCGTTTTTGGGGTGTTTTACGCGTTAAAACGGAAAAGCCCCAAAATTTTTTTGCTAAAATAATCATTTTCGCATTTTGGGTCGGAAACCGTTCAAATAGACCCCAATATTAATAAAAACGAATAATTAAAAAATTTTTCGTTTTTTTGTTTTTTTACGCGTTAAAAAGCGATTAAAACCCCAAAAAGTGCTGTTTTGCTAAAATAACCTTTTCGCATTTTGATCCTTTTAAATCTTCAAAAGGGGCAATATTAATAAAAAAAGAATAAAAAAAAAATTTTGTCGTTTTTTTGTTGTTTTACGCGTTAAAACGCAGATTAAAGCTCAAAACGTGCTGTTTTGCTAAAATAATATTTTCAAGCATTTTGATCGTTGAAATCGTTCAAATAGAAGAAAATTTAAAAAAAACGAATAATAAAAAATTTTGTTTTGTTTTTATGCTGTTTTTCGCGTTAAAAAGCAGATTAAAGCTCAAAAAGTGCTGTTTTGCTTTTAAAAAAAACATTTTCAAGCATTTTAGACGTTTAAATCGTTCTGGACCCAAAATTAATAAAACGAATAATAAAAAATTTTGTCGTTTTATGTTGCTCAGCCAAAACGCAGATTAAAAATTTAAAACGTGCTGTTTTGCTAAAATAACCTTTTTAAGAAGATCTTTTAAACGTTCAAAAGGAATAATTTAAAAAAAACGAATAATAAAAATTTTGTCGTTTTATGTTTTTTTAAAAGCAAAAACCCAAAAAGCGTTTTAAAAAGGTCCAAAAACGTTTTCTTTGGTTTTGTTAAAAGCAAAAAAAAAATTTTTAAAAACATTTTCAAGCAAAATTTAAATTTTTGGTTTTGAAAAAAAATTTTCCCTTCCCAATTAAAAAAACCGGCCCAAATTTAATTTTAAGCCAAAAAAAACCCAAAATTAAATAAAAGGGGAAAAAAACCCCCTTTTAACTTTTTTAACGGGTTTTTGGCCAAAAACCGGG
>NW_027047337.1:0-15642 GCF_025399875.1 Dalotia coriaria
AAAAAAAAAAAAAAAAAAAAAAAAAGGGGGGGGGGTTTTGTTTCCCTTAAAGTTCAAAAGGCTTTTAAAAAAGAATAAAAAATTTTGTGTTTTATCGTTTTTTTAAAAGCAATTAAACCAAAAAAAACTGTTTTTCTTAAGCATTTTAAGAAGATTAAACTCAAAAAAAGCTTTTTTAAAAAAGAAAAATTTTTTTAAAAAAAGTCGTTTTATGCTTTTTTTCTTAAAAAGGGTTTTAAAAAGGTGTTTTTTCTTAAAACTTTTGCCCTTTTAAAGTAAAATCGTTTTAAAAAGCAAAAATTTTTAAAAAAATAATAAAAAAGGTCTTTTTTTGGGGTTTTTAATTAAAAAAGAATTAAAAAAAGGGGGCTTTTTGCTAAAAAAAACTTTTAAGCATTTTTTTAACAAAGGGTGTTTTAAAAAACAAATTTTTAAAGAAAAATAAAAAAAATTGTATTTTTTGGTTTTAGGCGTTAAAAAAATTGTCAAAATGCTGTTTTGCTAAAAAAGCATTTTAAGCATTTTTTGTTTAAAAACTTCTTTTGACTTTTATGCTGTTTTACGCGTTAAAACGCAGATTAAAAACTCAAAAAGTGCTTTTTCAAAAAAAAGCATTTTCAAGCATTTTAGAATTGAAACGTTCAAATAGAAGAAATTTAAAAAAAAAAACGAATAATTTTCGTCGTTTTATGTTTTTTTACGCGTTAAAACGCGAAAAGCTCAAAACGTGCTGTTTTGCTAAAAAAAGCATTTTAAGCATTTTGGGTCGTTGAAATCCCAAATAGAGTTTTTAATAAAAAAAGAATAATAAAAATTTTTTCTTTTTTTGTTTTTTTACGCGTTAAAAAGCGAAAAAGCTCAAAAAGTGCTGTTTTGCTAAATGCATTTTCGCATTTTGATCGTTGAAATCGTTCAAAAGCAATATTAATAAAAAAAGAATAATAAAAAATTTTGCGTTTTTATGTGTTTTACGCGTTAAAAGCAGATTAAAGCTAAAACGTGCTGTTTTGCAAAATAAGCATTTTCAAGCATTTTAGACGTTTAAATCGTTTTTAAAAAGAAGCAATATTAATAAAAAAAGAATAATTATGCTTTTTTTGTTTTTTCGCGTTAAAAAAGCAGATTAAATAAAAAGTGCTGTTTTGCTAAAATAAGATTTTCGCATTTTAGATCGTTGAAATCGTTCAAAAGAAGCAATATTTAAAAAAAAACGAATAATAAAAAAGTTGTTTTATGCTGTTTTACCCTTAAAAAGCAGATTAAAAGCTCAAAAAAGCTGTTTTCAAAATAAGCATTTTAAGCATTTTAGATCGTTGAAATTGTTCAAATAACGCAATAAAAAAAAAAAAAAAAAAATTCGTCGTTTTATGTTGTTTTACGCGTTAAAAACGTGCAGATTAAAGCTCAAAAACGTGCTTTCGTTTACAAAATAAGCATTTTCAAGCATTTTAGATCGTTGAAATCGTTCAAATAGACGCAATAAAAATAAAAAAACGAATAATAAAAATTTCGTCGTTTTATGCTGTTTTAGCGTTAAAAACGCAGATTAAAAGCTCAAAAATCGCGCTGTTTTGCTAAAATAAGCATTTTCAAGCATTTTAGATCGTTGAAATCGTTCAAATAGAAGCAATATTAATAAAAACGAATAATAAAAATTCGTCGTTTTTATGCTGTTTTACGCGTTAAAACGCGATTAAAAGCTCAAAACGTGCTGTTTTGCTAAAATAAGCATTTTCAAGCATTTTAGATCGTTGAAATTGTTCAAATAGACGCAATATTAATAAAAAACGAATAATAAAAATTTCTGTCGTTTTATGCTGTTTTACGCGTTAAAACGCAGATTAAAGCTCAAAACGTGCTGTTTTGCTAAAATAAGCATTTTCAAGCATTTTAGATCAAGCTGGAAATCAAGCCAGTAGAAGCAGTATTAATAAAAACGAATAATACTACCTGTCGTTTTATGCGCCGTTTTACGCGTTAAAACGCAGATTAAAAGCTCAAAACGTGCTGGTTTTGCTGTACAAGCATTTTCAAGCATTTTAGGTCGCTGAAATCACCGTTCAAATAGACGTGCAATAAAAAAATAAAAACGAATAATAAAAAATTTCGTCGTTTTATATTGTTTTACGGCAAGTTAAAACGGCAGATTAAAAGCTCAAACGCGCTGTTTTGCTAAAATAAGCATTTTCAAGCATTTCAGGGATGGTTGAAATCGTTCAAAATAGACGCAATATTAATAAAAACGAATAATGCGTACTTACCGTTTTTATGCTGTTTTACGCGTTAAAACGCAGATTAAAGCCAAAACGTGCCGTTTTGCTAAAATAAGCATTTTCGCCATTTTAGATCGTTGAAATCGTTCAAATAGAAGCAATATTAATAAAAATGAATAATAAAATTTTCGTCGTTTTTATGTTTTTACGCGATAAAACGTAGAATAAAAGCTCAAAACGTGCTGCTCTTTGCTAAAATAAGCATTTTCACATTTCCGGATCGCTGAAATCGTCTTGCATGAAGCAATATTAATAATAAAAACAAATAATAAAAAAATTCGTCGTTTTGGCGCGCTGTTTTACGAGTTAAACGTATTAAAGCACAAAAACGTGCTGTTTTGTTAAAATAGCATTTTCAAGCATTTGTGACTGCCGGAAATCGTTCAAAACAGAAGCAATATTACAAAACGAATAATAAAAATTCGTCGTTTTTATGTTGTTTTACGCGTTAAAACGCAGATTAAAAGCTATAAACGTGCTGTTTTGCTGCAACAAGTATTTTCAAGCATTTTAGATCGCTGGAATCGTCTTTCAAATAGAAGTACATTAATAAAAAACGAATAACAAAAATTCGTCGTTTTTATGCTGTTTTACGCGTTAAAACGCAGATTAAAAGCCTGCAAACGTGCTGTTTCAAAATAAGCATTTTCAAGCATTTTAGATCGTTGAAATCGTTCAAATAGAAGTATTAATAAAACGAATAACAAAAAATTAGTCGTTTTGGCGCTGTTTTACGCGCTAAAAACGCAGCTTTCTAAAGCTCAAAACGCTGTTTTTACAAAATAAGCATTTTCGTAAACATTTTAGATCGTTGAAACCGTTCAAATAGACGCGCAATATTAATAAAAAAGGAATAATAAAAATTTCTTGCTTCGTTTTATGTTGTTTTTATGCGTTAAACGCTGATTAAAAGCCTGCAAACGTGCCCTTTGCTAAAAATAAGTGCATTTTCAAGCATTTTGATCGTTGAAATCGTTCAAATAGGAAGCAATATTAATAAAAAACGAATAATAAAAATTGTCGTTTTGCATGCTGTTTTACGCGTTAAAACGCAGATTACAGCTCAAAACGCTGTTTGCTAAAATAAGCATTTTCAAGCATTTTGTGATCGTTGAAATCGTTCAAATAGAAGCAATATTAATAAAAAACGAATAACAAAAATTCTCGTCGTTTTTATGCTGTTTTACGCGTTAAAACGCAGATTAAAAGCTTAAAACGTGCTGCTGTTTCCATAAAATAAAGCATTTTCAAGCATTTTAGATCGTTGGAAATCGTTTAAATAGAAGCAATATTAATAAAAAACGAATAATAAAAAATTCGTCATTTTATGCTGTTTTACGCGCTTAAAACGCAGATTAAAGCCTTCCAAAAACGTGCTGTTTTGCTGTAAATAAGCATTTTCAAGCATTTTTAGATCGTTGAAATCGTTCAAATAGACGCAATATTAATAAAACGAATAATAAAAATTTTGCCGTTTTTATGTTGTTTTACGCGTTAAAACGCAGAATAAAGCTCAAAACGTGCTGTTTTGCTAACATAAGCATTTCAAGCATTTTAGATCGCTGAAATCGTTCAACAGAAGTACACAATAAAAACGAATATGTACCTGGCCGTTTTTATGTTGTTTTACGCGTTAAACGCAGATTAAAAGCTCAAAACGTGCTGTTTTGCTGCAAAATAAGCATTTTCGTACATTTTAGATCGCGTTAAAACTGGTTCAAATAGACGCAATATTAATAAAACGAATAATAAAACTTCTGTCGTTTTATGCTGTTTTACGCGTTAAAACGCAGATTAAAAGCTCAAAACGCTGTTTTGCTAAAAATAATCATTTTCAAGCATTTTTAGATCGTTGAAATCGTTCAAATAGAAGCTAAATATTAATAAAAACGAATAATAAAAAATTTCGTCGTTTTATGCTGTTTTACGCGTTAAAACGTGCGCAGAATAAAGCTTCCAAACGTGCTGTTTTGCTAAAATAAGTATTTTCAAGCATTTTAGATCGTTGAAATCGTTCAAATAGAAGCAATATTAATAAAAAACGAATAATAAAAATTCGTCGTTTTTATAAGCTGTTTTACGCGTTAAACGCAGGATTAAAAGCTCAAAACGTGCTGTTTTGCTTTTCAAAATAAGCATTTTCAAGCATTTTGTGATCGTTGAAATCGTTCAACAGACGCAATATTAATAAAACGAATAACAAAACTCTCGCCGTTTTTATGTTGTTTACGCGTTAAAACGGCGATTAAAGCTCAAAACGTGCTGTTTTGCTAAAATAACTATTTTCAAGCATTTTAGATCGTTTGAAATCGTTCAAATAGCCGCAGATGAATAAAAACGAATAATATTCCCGTCGTTTTGGCGTGCTGTTTTACGCGTTAAAAACGCAGATTGCTCAAACGCGCTGGCGTTTTGCTAAAATAAGTATTTTCAAGCATTTTGTAGATCGTTGAAATCGTTCAAATAGACGCAATAAAATAAAAACGAATAATAAAATTTCGTCGTTTTTATAAGCTGTTTTACGCGTTAAATGCAGAATAAAAGCTCAAAACGTGCTGTTTTGCTAAAATAAGTATTTTCAAGCATTGTAGATCGCTGAAATCGTTCGAAGCAATATTAATAAAAACCGAATAATAAAAATTCGTCGTTTTTATGCTGTTTTACGCGTTAAAACGCAGATTAAAAGCTCAAAACGTGCTGTTTTGCTGCACAAGCATTTTCAAGCATTTGTGACCGTTGAAATCACCGTTCAAATAGACGCAATATTAATTAAAACAAATAATAAAAATACCTGTCGTTTCTTTATGCTGTTTTACGCGTTAAAACGCCGATTAAAGCTCAAAACGTGCTGTTTTGCTACAAAATGCTAATTTCAAGCATTTTGTGATCGTTGAAATCAAGTTCAACAGACGCAATATTAATAAAAACGAATAATAAAAATTACACCGTTCAAATAGAAGCAATATTAATAAAAACGTGAATAATAAAAAATCTGCTCCGAATAGGCAAAAAATTCGTCGTTTTTATGCCGTTTTACGTGTTAAAACGCAGATTAAAAGCCTTCAAAAACGTGCTGTTTTGCTAAAATAAGCATTTTCAAGTATTTTAGATCGTTGAACCGTTCAACAGACGCAATATTAATAAAAACGAATAATAAAAAATTTCGTCGTTTTATGCTGTTTTACGCGTTAAAACGCTGGATAAAAGCTCAAAAACGCGCTGTTTTGCTAAAATAAGCATTTTCGCTACTTTTAGATCGTTGAAATCGTTCAAATAGACGCAATATTATTAAAAAACGAATAATAAAAAATTCGTCGTTTTATGCGTTTTACGCTAAAACGGTTCAAAGCTCAAAATCGCGCTGTTTTGCTAAAATAAGCATTTTCTTTACCATTTTAGATCGTTGAAATCATTCAAATAGACGGAATATTAATAAAAAAAACGAATAATAAAAAAAATTTCGTCGACTTTATGCTGTTTTACGCGTTAAAAACGCAGAATAAAAGCTCAAAACGTGCTGTTTGCTAAAATAAGCATTTTCAAGCATTTTAGATCGTTGAAATCGTTCAAATAGAAGCAATATTAAAAAAACGAATATAAAAATTCGTTCGTTTTATGCTGTTAGCTAAAACGCAGATTAAAGCTCAAAACGTGCTGTTTTGCTAAAATAAGCATTTTCAAGCATTTTAGATCAGCTGAAATCGTTCAAATAGACGCAATATTAATAAAAACGAATAATTAAAATTCGTCGTTTTTATGCTGTTTACGCGTTAAAACGCGATTAAAGCATCAAAACGTGCTGTTTTTGCTAAAATAAGCATTTCAAGCATTTTAGATCGTTGAAACGTTCAAATAGACGCAATATTAATAAAAACGAATAATAAAAATTTCGTCGTTTTATGCTGTTTTACGCGTCAAAACGCAGATTAAAAGCTCAAAACGTGCGTTTTGCTAAAATAAGCATTTTCAAGCATTTTGATCGTTGAAATCGTTCAAATAGAAGCAATATTAATAAAACGAATAATAAAAAATTCGTTCGAATAGTAAAAATTCGTCGTTTTATGTGTTTTACGCGTTAAAACGCAGATTAAAGCTCAAAACGGGTGTTTTGCTAAAATAAGCATTTTCAAGCATTTTTTTGATCGTTGAAATCGTTTAAATAGAAGGGATATTAATAAAAACGAAAATAAAAATTCGTCATTTTATGCTGTTTACGCGTTAAAAACGCAGATTAAAGCTCAAAATGCTGTTTTGCTAAAAATAAGCATTTTCAAGATTTTAGATCGTTGAAATAGTTCAAATAGAAAATATTAATAAAAAAACGAATAATAAAAATCGTCGTTTTATGTGTTTTACGCGTTAAAACGCAGATTAAAAGCTCAAAAAAGTGCTGTTTTGCTAAAATAAGCATTTTCAAGCATTTTAGATCGTTGAAATCGTTCAAATAGACGCAATATTAATAAAAACGAATAATAAAAATTTCGTCGTTTTTAGTGTTTTAATTAAAACGCTGATTAAAGCTCAAAATGCTGTTTTGCTAAAATAAGCATTTTTTAAGCATTTTAGATCGTTGAAATCGTTTAAATAGACGCATATTATTAAAAACGAATAATAAAAATTCGTCGTTTTTATGCTGTTTTACGCGTTAAAACGCAGAATAAAGCTCAAAACGTGCTGTTTGTAAAATAAGCATTTTCAACCATTTTAGATCGTTGAAATCGTTCAAATAGACGCAATATTAATAAAAAACAATAAAAATTTCGTCGTTTTATGCTCTGTTTTACGCGTTACAACGCAGATTAAAAGCTCAAATCTAGCTGTTTTGCTAAAATAAGCTGTTTTGCTAAAAAGATTTTCAAGCATTTTGATCGTTGAAATCGTTCAAATAGACGCAATTATTAAAAACGAATAATAAAAATTCGTCATTTTAGCAGTTTTAAAAGATCGATTAAATGCTTTAAAAGAGTAATTTAAAATAAAAACTTAACCAATTTCGTCGTTAATATGTTATAGACGCGTTAAAAAACGATTAATAAAACGTTCTGTTTTGCTGTTTAGCGTTTCAAGAGATTAAAGATCAAATCGTTCATATAGAGCAATATATTTAAACATACGAATATAAAAATTCGTCATTTTATGCTGTTTTACGCGTTAAAAACGAGTATAAAAATTCTCTAAACGTGCTGTTTTGCTTTAAAACGCATTTACAACCATTTTAGATCGTTTGAAATCATTCAAAAGACGCAATTTTAATAAAACGTCAAATAAGATCAATCGTTTAAATGCTATTTTACGCGTTTAAACGCGATTAAAAGCTCAAAACGGCTGTTTTGCTAAAATAAGCATTTTAAGCATTTTAGATCAGCTTGTCAATCGTTCAAGACGCTAATAGTTCAAAAAACGAATATAATAAAACGTCGTTTTAATGCTGTTTTACGCGTTTAAACGCAGTTAAAGCTCAAAACGTGCTGTTTGCTTCAAAATAAGCATTTTCAAGCATTTTAGATCGTTGAAATCGTTCAAATAGAAGCAATATTAATAAAAACGAATAATAAAAATTTCGTCGTTTTATGCTGTTTTACGCGTTAAAACGCAGATTAAAAGCTCAAAACGTGTGTTTTGCTAAAATAAGCATTTTCAAGCATTTTAGATCGTTGAAATCGTTCAAATAGACGCAATATTAATAAAAACGAATAATAAAAATTTCGTCGTTTTATGCTGTTTTACGCGTCAAAACGCAGATTAAAGCTCAAAACGTGCTGTTTTGCTAAAATAAGCATTCAAGCATTTTAGATCGTTGAAATCGTTCAAATAGAAGCAATATTAATAAAAACGAATAATAAAAAATTCGTTCGAATAGTAAAAATTCGTCGTTTTATGCTGTTTTACGCGTTAAACGCAGATTAAAGCTCAAAACGTGCTGTTTTGCTAAAAATAAGCATTTTCAAGCATTTTAGATCGTTGAAATCGTTTAAATAGAAGCAATATTAATAAAAACGAATAAAAAAATTCGTCATTTTATGCTGTTTTACGCGTTAAAACGCAGATTAAAAGCTCAAAACGTGCTGTTTTGCTAAAATAAGCATTTTCAAGCATTTTAGATCGTTGAAATAGTTCAAATAGAAGCAATATTAATAAAAAACGAATAATAAAAATTCGTCGTTTTATGCTGTTTTACGCGTTAAAACGCAGATTAAAGCTCAAAACGTGCTGTTTTGCTAAAATAAGCATTTTCAAGCATTTTAGATCGTTGAAATCGTTCAAATAGACGCAATATTAATAAAAACGAATAATAAAAATTTCGTCGTTTTATGCTGTTTTACGCGTTAAAACGCTGATTAAAGCTCAAAACGTGCTGTTTTGCTAAAATAAGAAATAAAATAGCATTTTCAAGCATTTTGATCGTTGAAATTTAAATAGAAATATTAATAAAAACGAATAATAAAAAATTCGTCTTTTATGCGTTTTACGCGTTAAACGCAGATTAAAGCTCAAAAACGTGGTGTTTTGCAAAATAAACATTTTCAAGCATTTTAGATCGCTGAAAGTTCAAATAGAAGCAATATTAATAAAAAACGAATAATAAAAAATTCGTCATTTTATGCTGTTTTACGCGTTAAAACGCAGAATTAAAGCTCAAAACGTCTGTTTTGCTAAAATAAATATTTTCAAGCATTTTAGATCGTATTTAAAGAAAATGTTTCAAAAACGCAATATTAAAAAAAACGAATAATTAAATTCTGTGACTTAAAGCTGTTTTAAGTTAAAACGCAGAATAAAGCTCAAAATGTTTTGCTAAAATTTAATTTTAAATCGTTGAAAATCGTTCAAATAGAAACAATAATAAAAAATCGAATATAAAATTCGCGTTTTTAGCGTTAAACGCGTTAAAACGCAGATTATGCTCAAAAGTTGTATTTTAAAATAAGCATTTTCAAGCATTTTAGAATCGTTGAAATCGTTCAAATAGACGAATATAATAATAAACGAATAATAAAATTCGTCGTTTTAATGCTGTTTTAAGCGCTAAAACGTGCAGATTGTCAAAAAACGTTGCAGCTTTTGCTGAAAAAGCATTTTCAAGCATTTTAGATGATAAATGTTCAAATAGAAGCAATATTAATAAATGTTTTACGTTAAAAGCAGATTCGTCGTTTTATACGTGTTTTACGCGTTAAAAACGCAGATTTAAAGCTCAAAACGTGCGTTTATGCTAAAATAAGCATTTTAGCATTTTAAGATCGATGAAACTTCTAAATCAAGTTTACGTTAAAACGAATAAAAATTTAGTATTTATGCTGTTTGCTTAAAATAGATTAAAGCTCAAAACGTTGTCGTTCAAAAAAGCATTTCAAGCATTTTAATCGATATAAAATCGTTCAAATAGACAATATTAATTAGTAAAAGTAATTAAAACTCGCTTTTATGCTTTTTAGCGTTAAAACGCAGATTAAATTTCAAACGTGCTGTTTTGCTAAAATAAGCATTTTAAAACGATATGAAATCGTTAAATAGACGCAATATTAATAAAAACGAATAATAAAAATTTCGTCGTTTTATGCTGTTTTAAGCGTTAAAATCGGCATTTTAGCTCAAAACGGCTGTTTTCAAATAAGCATTTTCAAGACATTTTAGATCGTTGAAATCTTTCAAATAGACGAATTAATAAAAACGAAAATAAAAATTCGTTTTAGCTGTTTTACGCGTTAAAACGCAGATTAAAGCTCTTAACGTGCAGTTTTGCTAAAATAAAGCATTTTCAAGCATTTTAGATCGTTGAAATCGTTCAAATAGACGCAATATTAATAAAAACGAATAATAAAAAATTCGTCGTTTTATGCTGTTTTACGCGTTAAAACGCAGATTAAAGCCCAAAACGTGCTGTTTTGCTAAAATAAGCATTTTCAAGCATTTTAGATCTTGAAATCGTTTAAATAGAAGCAATATTAATAAAAACGAATAATAAAATTCGTCGTTTTTATGCTGTTTTACGCGTTAAAACGCAGATTAAAGCTCAAAACGTATGTTTTGCTAATAATTACATTTTCAAGCATTTAATCGTTGAAATCGTTCAAATAGACGCAATATTAATATAAAACGAATAATAAAAATTTCGTCGTTTTATGCTGTTTTACGCGTTAAAACGCAGAATAAAGCTCAAAACGTGCTGTTTTGCTAAAAAAACATTTTCAAGCATTTTAGATCGTTGAAATCGTTCAAATAGAAGCAATATTAATAAAAACGAATATTAAAAATATGTCGTTTTATAGCTGTTTTACGCGTTAAAACGCAGATTAAAGCTCAAAACGTGCTGTTTTGTAAAATAAAACATTTTCAAGCATTTTAGATCGTTGAAATCGTTCAAATAGACGCAATATTAATAAAAACGAATAATAAAAATTCGTCGTTTTATGCTGCTTTACGCGTTAAAACGCAGATTAAAGCTCAAAACGTGCTGTTTTGCTAAAATAAGCATTTTCAAGCATTTGATCGTTGAAATCGTTCAAATAGACAATATTAATAAAAACGAATAATAAAAATTTCTGTCGTTTTATGTTGTTTTACGCGTTAAAACGCAGATTAAAGCTCAAACGTGCTGTTTTGTTTAAAATAAGCATTTCTCAAGCATTTTAGATCGTTGAAATCGTTCAAAAAGAAGCAATTATAAAAAACGAATAATAAAAATTCGTCGTTTTTATGCTGTTTTACGCGTTAAACGCAGATTAACGCTCAAAAGTGCTGTTTTGCTAAAATAAGCATTTTCAAGCATTTTAGATCGTTGAAATCGTTCAAATAAAGCAAATTAATAAAAAACGAATAATAAAAATTGTCGTTTTATGCTGTTTTACGCGATAAAACGCGATTAAAGCTCAAAACGTCTGTTTTGCCAAATAAGCATTTTCAAGCATTTTTGATCGTTGAAATCGTTCAAATAGACGCAAAATTAATAAAACGAATAATAAAAATTTCGTCGTTTTATGCTGTTTTACGCGTTAAACGCAGATTAAAGCTCAAACGTGCTGTTTTTGCTAAAATAAGCATTTTCAAGCATTTTAGATCGTTGAAATCGTTCAAATAGAAGCAATATTAATAAAAACGAATTAAAAATTGTCGTTTTATGCTGTTTTACGCGACGCAGATTAAGCCCCAAACGGGTGTTTTGCTAAAATAAGCATTTCGCATTTTAGATCGTTGAAATCGTTCAAAGAAGCAATATTTAAAAAAACGAATAATAAAAATTCGTCGTTTTATGCTGTTTTACGCGTTAAAAAGCAGATTAAAAGCTCAAAAAGTGCTGTTTTGCTAAAATAAGCATTTTCAAGCATTTTAGATCGTTGTAATCGTTCAAATAAAGCAATATTAAAAAAAAAACGAATAATAAAAATTTCCGTTTTTTGTTTTTTTACCCTTCCCCAGAATAAAGCTCAAACGTGCTGTTTTGCTAAAATAAGATTTTCAAGCATTTTTGATCGTTGAAACGTTCAAATAGACGCAATAAATAAAAAAAGAATAATAAAATTTCCCCCCGTTTTATGTTTTTTACGCGTTTAAAAGAAAAATAAAAGCTCAAAATGCTGTTTTGGTAAAATTTTTCTTTTCAAGCATTTTGATCGTTTAAAAGTTCAAATAGACCCAATATTAATAAAAAAAAGAATAATAAAAATTTTGTCGTTTTTTTGCTGTTTTTTCGCGTTAAAAAAGCTGGGTTAAAGCCCCAAAACCGTTTTCTAAAAATAAGCATTTTCAAGCATTTTAGGGTCGTTTAAATCGTTCAAAAGACGCAAAAATTAAAAAAACGAATAAAAAAAATTCGTCGTTTTATGTTTTTTTACGCGTTAAAACGCAGATTAAAAGCTCAAAAAGTGCTGTTTTTTTCCTAAAATAAGCATTTTCGGGATTTTAGATCGTTGAAACGTTTTAAATAGAAGCAATATTAAAAAAAACGAATAATAAAAATTTTTGTCGTTTTATGCTGTTTTACCCTTGCAGAAAAAGCTCAAAACGTGCTGTTTTTTCTTAAATAAGCATTTTCAAAACATTTTGATCGTTGTAATCGTTTAAAAGAAGCAAATATTAATAAAAAAAAGGGAAAAATAAAAAATTTTTGTCATTTTTATGCTGTTTTTCGCGTTAAAACGCAGATTAAAAACTCAAAACGTGCCGTTTTTTCTAATATAACATTTTCAAGCATTTTTGACCCTTGAAATCGTTTTTAAATAGACGCAAATTAAAAAAACAAAATAAAAAATTTTGTCGTTTTTTTGCTGTTTTTTCGCGTTAAAACGGGGAATAAAAGCCCCAAAAAGTGTTTTTTTGCTAAAATAAGCATTTTTAAGCATTTTAGATCGTTGGGAAAACGTTCAAATAGAAGGCCCAAAATTAATAAAAAAAGAATAAAAGAAATTCGTCGTTTTTATGTTTTTTTACGCGTTAAAACGCAGATTAAAAAACCCCAAAACGTGCTGTTTTGCTAAAAAAAAAAACATTTTTAAGCATTTTAAAATCGTTTAAATCGTTCAAAAGACGCAAAAATTAATAAAAAAAAAGAATAATAAAAATTGCCTTTTATGCTGTTTTTCGCGTTAAAACGCAGATTAAAAACTCAAAACGTTGTTTTGCTGGGGTGCATTTTCAAGATTTTAGGGTCGTTGGGAAAACGTTCAAATGAAGAAAATTTAAAAAAAACGAATAATAAAAAAATTTGTCGTTTTTATGTTTTTTTTACGCGTTAAAAAGCAGATTAAAGCTCAAAAAGTGTTTTTTTTAAAAAAGATTTTCAAGATTTTAGATCGTTGAAATCGTTCAAAAGAAGCAATATTAATAAAAACGAATAATAAAATTTTTGTCGTTTTTTTGCTGTTTTACGCGTTAAAACGCAGATTAAAGCTCAAAACGTGCTGTTTTGCTTAAATAAGCATTTTCAAGCATTTTAGATCGTTGAAACCCAAACCCAAGCAATATTAATAAAAACGAATATTAAAAATTCGTCGTTTTTTTGTTTTTTTACGCGTTAAAAAGCAGATTAAAAACTCAAAAAGGGTGTTTTGCTAATATTAGCATTTTCAAGCATTTTAGACGTTTAAAACCTTCAAAAGACGCAATATTAATAAAAACGAAATAAAAAATTTTTGCCCTTTTATGCTGTTTCACGCGTTAAAAAGGGGAATAAAGCTCAAAAAGTGCTTTTTGCTAAAATAAGCATTTTTTAAGCATTTTTTGATCGTTGAAATCGTTCAAATCGAAGAATATTAATAAAAACAAAAAAATTCCCCTCGTTTTTTTGTTTTTTTACGCGTTAAAAAGCAGGGGAAAAAACCCCCAAAAAGTGCTGTTTTGCTAAAATAAAAAAATTTTTAAGCATTTTTTGATCGTTGAAATCGTTCCGCCCAAAAAGATGCAAGCTTAAAAAAACGAATAATAAAAAAATTTGGGCGTTTTTTGTTTTTTTACGCGTTAAAACGCAGATTAAAAACTCAAAACGGGTGTTTTGCTAAAATAAGCATTTTCAAGCATTTTAGATCGTTGAAACGTTCAAATAAAAAAATATTAATAAAAAAAGAATAATAAAAAATTCGTCGTTTTTATGCCCGGGTAAAAAGGGATTAAAGCTCAAAAAGTGCTGTTTTGCTAAAATAAGCATTTTCAAGGGGATTTTAGATCGTTTAAACCCTTCAAAAGACCCCAATATTAATAAAAAAAGAATAATTAAATTTTTGTCGTTTTTATGCTGTTTTACGCGTTAAAAAAGCGGATTAAAGGGCCTTCCCAAAACGTGTTTTTTTGCTAAAAAAAGCATTTTTAAGGGATTTTAGATCGTTTTTAAACGTTCAAAGGGCAAAATTTAAAAAAAAACGAATAATAAAAAAATTTGTCGTTTTTTTGTTTTTTTACGCGTTAAAAAGCAGATTTGGGCCCCCAAAGTGCTGTTTTTAAAAAGCATTTTTAAGCATTTTGACGTTTAAATCGTTCAAAAGACGCAATATTAATAAAAAAAGGGAAAAATAAAAAATTTTGTCGTTTTATGCTGTTTTACGCGTTAAAAAGCAGATTAAAACCCCAAAAAGTGCTGTTTTCAAAATAAGCATTTTCAAGCAAGGGTCGTTGAAACCCTTAAAAAAGACGCAATATTAATAAAAAAGAATAATAAAAAATTTCGTCGTTTTTTTGGGGTGTTTTTCGCGTTTGGGAGAATAAAAACCTTTAAAACGTGCTGTTTTGCTAAAAAAAAGCATTTTCAAGCATTTTAGATCGTTGAAATCGTTCAAATAAAAACAAAAATTAATAAAAAAAGAATAATAAAATTTTCGTCGTTTTTTTGTTTTTTTACGCGTTGCAATTTAACGCCCCCAAAACGTGCTGTTTTGCTAAAAAAGCATTTTCAAGCATTTTAGGGTCGTTGAAATCGTTCAAAAGAAGAATAAAAAAACGAATAAAAAATTCCCCTCCCTTTTTTTGTTTTTTTACGCGTTAAAACGCAGATTATTGGGTCAAAACGTGCTGTTTTGCTAAAAAAAAGATTTTCGCAATTTTTTGATCGTTGTAATCGTTCCCCAAAAAGACGCAAAAAAATAAAAAAAGAATAATATAAATTTTTGTCGTTTTATTTTTTTACGCGTTAAAACGGGAGAATAAAGCTCAAAAAGTGCTTTTTTTCAAAATAAGCATTTTCGGGATTTTTTGATCGTTGAAATCGTTCAAAAGACCCCAAATTAATAAAAAAAGAATAATAAAAATTTCGTCGTTTTTTTGCTTTTTACGCGTTAAAACGCAGATTAAAAACTCAAAAAAGTTTTTTTTGCTAAAAAAGCATTTTCGCCCTTTTTGATCGTTGAAATCGTTCAACAGACCCCAATATTAATAAAAAAAGAAAAAAAATTTTTTTGTCGTTTTATGTTTTTTTTACGCGTTAAAGTTAAAAAAAGCTCAAAAAGTGCTGTTTTGCTAAAATACATTTTCAAGCATTTTAGATCGTTGAAATCGTTCAAAAAGACCCCCTATTAAAAAACAAAAAATAAAAATTTCGTCGTTTTTTTGTTTTTTACCCCGTTAAACGTTGATTTGGGTTTTAAAAAGTGTGTTTTGCTTAAAAAAAGCATTTTCGCATTTTAGACTTTAAATCGTTCCAAAAAGACGCAATATTAATTAAAAAAAAGAATAATTAAAAATTGTCGTTTTTTTGTTGTTTTACGCGTTAAAAAGCAGATTTGGGTCAAAAAGTGCAGTTTTCCCAAAATAAGATTTTCAAAAAATTTTAGATCGTTGAAATGTTCAAATAGGGAAACAATATTAATAAAAAACGAATAATAAAATTTTTTGTCATTTTGTTGCAAAAAGCTTAAAACGCGGGAAATAACTTTTCGAATTTTAA